>NW_009646233.1:163220-187389 GCF_000708025.1 Charadrius vociferus | reverse complement strand
CTCTTTCCACATAAGTGTAGGATGTTCTACAGTGTTTATTACAAGCATATTTTCCAGTGACTCATGCAATGTGGCTTCCAAGACATCTTCTGGAGAACTGAGTGCTCTACTGTCCATTAGACCTTACTGAAGTACTTTTTTCCTGAAAATAATTCTAAACTTTTTATTGCTTTTGTTTGTTCCATGCCTCTTATATCAGACAATTAGACACTCTGCTGCTTTTTGCGATACTGGAATACAGTCTGGGTTCACACCTATTATCTCTGCTTTTAACTTTAATTTGACCAGGCTAAGGGCATTTTATTCTTGACACCAACGCTTATGAATTACGTCTATGCAGTTCTTTAGTAATTTCTTTCTTTTTTTTTTCCATTAATGAGATTTGTGCTGAGATGTTCAGAACTGTATAGTATTACATCAAAAAAAAACCCTAAGGATAAAGATGAAAAGCAGAGATGTGTGTGAAGTTTTAACCTCTTACTCTTAGTATCCTTACCTTGTAACTGTTAACTTTTTTGCACTTTATTTAAGAAGTACTTCTTTGGCTAAGAAGTTATTGTACATAAAATCAGCGCTGGGAAATTCATGCTAAGTGTATAATTTACCATTTCAAGAGCAAGCTATCCCACTTGTGTTCATCTGCCCAAGTTGTCCTTACCTGAAAGACATTTTGGTAAGGAAAGAGGAATTCTAAGAGAAAATTTTGTTTCAAAATGAGAACCATTTCTCAGCCAGACCACACACATATTGCTGGGGTAAGGCATGTAAACCTACAGAAGCAAGTGCAAGTTCATTCACACAAGTAGCAACACCATGGTGTGACATTTCAGGTTTATCTACCATGAAAGCACGTCAGGTTAACTGAATGTTTAGGCATTGGCAGGAGCACACCGAAAGAAGAGTCAATCATCCTGTAGTCACTGAAGCCAAGTGTCATTTCACCTTTTGTATTGGGTTTGCATGGCAAGGTTTTGGTAGCGGGGTGGGGCTACAAGGGTGGCTTCTGTGAGAAGCTGCTAGAAGCGTCCCCTGTGTCCGATAGAGCCAATGCAGCTGTCTCCAAGATGGACCCGCTGCTGACCAAGGCCGAGCCAATCACCATTGGTGCTAGTGCTTCTGCGATAATATATTTAAGAACGAGGAAAAATGTGGTGCACAACAGCAGCAGACAGAGAGAGGAGTGAGAATACGTGAGAGCAACCACTCTGCAGACACCAGGGGCAGTGAAGAAGGAGGGGAGGAGGTGATCCAGGCACCAGAGTAGAGATTCCCCTGTAGCCTGTGGTGAAGACCACAGTGAGGCAGGTTGTCCCCCTGCAGACCATGGAGGTTAATAGTATCCACCTGCAGCTCATGGAGGACCCCATACCAGAACAGGTGGATGCCCAAAGAAGGCTGTGAACCAGTGAAAAGCCCATGCTGAAGCAGGTTCCTGGTAGGACCTGTGGCCCCATGGAGAGATGAGCCCATGCTGGAGCAGGTCTGCTGGCAGGACTTGTGACCCTGTGGGGGACCCATGCTGGAGCAGTCTATTCCTGAAGTACTGCACCCTGTGGATGGACCCATGCTGGAGCAGTTCATGAAGAACTGCAGCCCGTGGGAAGGACTCATATTGGAGAAGTTTGTGGAGGACTGTCTCCTGTGGGAGGGATCCCATGCTGCAACAGGGGAAGAGTGTGAGGAGGAAGGAGCAGCAGAGACAACGTGTGATGAACTGACCACAACCCACATTTCCTGTTCCCCTGCCCGGCTTGGGGTGAGGAGGTGGAGAATTCGGGCGTAAAATTAAGCCCAAGAAGAAGGGAGGGGTAGGGGGAAGGTGTTTTAAGATTTAGTTTTTATTTTCTCATTATCCTCCTCTGATTTGGTTGGTAATAGATTGAAGTAATTTCCCCAAGTTGAGTCTGTTTTACCCATGACAGTAATTCCTGAGTGATATCTCTGCCCTTATCTCAACCCACGAGCCTTTCATTATATTTTCTCTTCCCTGTCCAGCTGAGGAGAAGTGATAGAGCAGCTCAGTGGGTGCCTGGTGTCCAGCCAAGGTCAACCCACCACACCTTTTCATGAATGTTAGCCATGTAAAAGCTAGGAATTTTTGGAAACTGGTCATTTTGATTCCCTCTGTGGTTAGTGGAGGGAAAACACTGGGCATCATCCTTGGCAATTCAGTACCATAGAAATCTGTCTGAGATAAGTGGGATGAATTGCCTTCTAAAAATGTGGATGTTTCTCCATTGTCTCTGTCTGTGGTGTAGACCACTAGCTGTGAATTCAGTGTGTAATTTTTAGATGGCTAAAGTTATGTGAGATACATCCTACCCTTTGTCTTGGCCATTTACTGTAGCCACAGGCCACAATGCCAAGCACCAGCAGTAACTGGAACAGATTTTATCATGTATAATTTTACGTAGTAATGTAACACAAGGTACAGGCTCTCATAAAATCAGTAGCTTTGTACATGAGATTTATTATGATTCAAAAAAGGCCATAGATAACACCCCTCAACACAAAACACAGGGGTTTTCTTCAACAAATCCATAAAAATTTAACCAAATCTTGTGAAATCTGTTCATTCAGTTTCAAATTTTTCACACAAAGCATTTGGCACTGTTCCCACAAGTCTTCTTAGTGCTCCTGAAGTGTTGGCTTTATTTTGAAAGTTCAAGCTTAACTTAACTGCAGAAGCATTATTTGCACCGTATTTGAAAAGTTTACCTCCATTGATACTTTTCACCTAAGGACAGAGAGGTGTGCCTGTTTGCTCAGCTTCTGGAATCTTATACACAAAAGCTAATTTTTAAAGCACACCATTGTCATATTCGGTACCGGTTCTTTTAAAATGGTAGAAGTTTACATGTGGTCACAAGTGGAGGAAAATAGACAAAGCTAAGATTTCATTAGAGGAAGGAAATTTAAAGACATTCTACTTTAAGGGTGGAATGTCATTTAGAGCACAAAATAAAAGCTTGAAGGTAAGGTCATGGGGAGAGCAGCTAGTTTTTTAGTTAAGATATCTCAATTTCATGGGAAATTGTAGACTACTTGAAAATGACGTGGTTAGCTAGTTTTCTTCCAGTAAACTTCTCCTGTTGATAATATTTTAGTGCTTCTACCCATGCTGGGCTTGCCGTCTGGGATTTCTTTGTTCCGTAGAAGACTATCCATCATTTTTCAGATGTTATAGGCAATACAGTCACCTAAGCAATGAAATATTTCTACTAAAATAAAATACATGTCACAGATAGGGAACATTTACATTTTCTGGTAATAAAAACTAACCACTTTTTAAGCAGCATTTGTCTAATTCTATATTTTAGTAATTTTAAAACTTGTAGGTAGGCATTATTGTTATTTTGTCTTGCTATATTTTCCAGCTTAATAGGAGAAGTCAGGTCTAATAGATTCCTCGAAGTGAAGACCCTTGCTAGAGTAGGAATAACTGGAACCTTCAGAAATAGTCCATCTCATGGCAGGACAGGTGGTATGAATGTTTCCCTAGGTTGCCTGGTTTTCCTATTGGCTTTGTAATACTACTGACTTGCATGCTGGTCTCTAAAAATACCTAAATATAAATAATTTGCACTGCCATACCATGCTCAAACGTTCAGTCCCATTTAAATTGTTGGGATTTCCACAGTTCAGATATTAATCTGTGTTTTCATGGACCTCTTGATCTTTGAAAAATCTGAATTTAGTGGTGTGATTCAGCTGGCAGGTTAAAACTTGCACTTGGTAGGTGTTTAATTTGTGAGCCATGTGTCTAACCTCCCTGTAACGAGCGGGGATTTCGTTAGAGCAGCCAGTGGAGTCTGAAGAAAGAGTTCAGCTAACAAAATGGCATTTCAACTTTAGAGTATGTGAAATCACCCTTTAGACTTCCTTGGCTGTGTTAATTACTTCTCTGTTGACTACAATGGCAGCTTAGACACCTATTAGGCCTGTGCATACATACAGTATGGATACCAACAATATAAGCACCTGTATTTCGATGTCTTCAGTTGCTTCCTACCCCATCGCCTGACTTCATATATTCTGCTTTATAAAGAAAATTCCTCATTTGCACCTTTCTATACTTGCCTGTGCCTATGTTGTGGCCTGAGATTAAAATGTATCATCTGTTACATGTTCTCCTGAGATTTAAAAACTCCCTGGGCCAAAGATCTTTTTACAAATAATGAATGATCCTGAAGGTACAGCACTGTGGGTTCTCAGCCAGCTGTCTTCTCACTTTTGACAACCTCAGGAAGAGAAGGGCAGTAGTGACGCTGGACAAGCGTCAGGAAAAAAATTGACAGAAGAAAGTGCCTTAAAGAAGTGTTCTGATGTTTTCTTAAGTTCTAAAGGGTACTTAGTGGCATCCTAGCTAATTCATCAGTTTAAATAACTCAATTTCTTTTACTTTCTAGGAATGATTTTGAAGAGTATTTTGACGTTGTGATCACAAATGCTTTGAAACCTGGTTTCTTCTCACACACCCCGAACCAAAGACCTTTCCGAACTCTTGGTAAGTTGCAGTCGTGACTCCCATCTCATCTGACTGGATGACATATTTTGAAAATCTAGCACAAGGGGAAAGCTGGACTCTACACAAAACCCTTCCAAAGATATTAGTAAAAAATTATCTTAAGACTGAGGAGCACTGAGAATTAAGAATTACAGTGCTGAGGACAATGAAAAGACAAAGCTGTGGCAGTAATTAAAAATGGCATTGAGGATCAGATATTGCATCATTAATGAAAAAGTAAGAATCCTTTTCTTTATTGTGATGACAAGTTCATACACAGAAAATTAAATTTAATTCTGGGAAAAAAATAGCAGAAATATTTGAAGAATTTAAAGGAAATTCAAAGAACAGTACAAATAAAAATGCAAGGCTGAAGGAAACTATTTATGATGGAAGTCTGACAGAATTAAATATGTGTACTTTGGCTAAATAATGACAGAGTAGGCAAAAAGGAAGTGCCCCTTTACTCACTTAATTTAATTAAAACAATCTGAAATGTTTGGCAATGTTGTCCATTAGGTAATTAAGGTTGCAACACAAGAGGTTTATAAGAACAGTGTTCATTGAACTACAAATAACAATAGTAACACGGCTGAAGACAGTTAATTTTTCCATATTTTGGCAAATACCCTTATGATTAAGTGCTACCTGAAAATTAATCTTATATCCAAAACAGTCAGCATATATTGAACTATATTTTAGCATTTTATGACAGGAAAGTCAGCCATTCCAGCCCAAAAGATATTTTGCCTGTGGAACTTTTACAGTAAAACTAAAATGAGCAGCGGAAATATATTATTGAAACTGCATTTTAACGTTTCTCCATTTTATGTAGGAAAAATAAGTGAGAAATATCTTAAATGTGATTTTTAAAGGATTAGTTCAAATAGGAAACTGCCAAGCTGACAATCTGAGAAAAAATAAGCTCAGAAGGGAAATTGAAACTGTTTGTATGAAATGGGGTCAGGGAAGCAAAAACATAAAGGATGCTTGTTCAGTTCTGCAAGCATTTTATTTAGTTTCATATAATGTAAATTGAAAATAAAATGTAATTCACTTTGGATATTTTTTAAACAATCAGATTAGCCTGACTTCCTAAGGAAATCCTGCTGTGTCCCTCTGTCAGTAATCCAGCCAGCAACTTTTGAACCTGTGGGCCAGTTCCAGTAAATTTAATAGACAGCCAGAAAGCTCCAATATATTTCAACAAGGGATAATTTTTGTGCAAAACAGGGCAGAACAGAGGCAAAAGACTTGAAATTACTGTCTCCATTGAGACATACTGTGTAGCATTGTCTTAATCACATTAGATTGTAAGAACCAATTTTCATGAAGCTGTTTTTTTAGCTCATGCGTTCAAACAGGAACAGCATCCCCTGGAGTCCTCCTACTGACCTACTGGTTTTCATTCACTTTATATTTTGGCGTTGCAAAGAGGCTCGAGTGAGGGTTGATCACTCATTACATTAATACCTTATTAATACAGAATAAAATGTAGTTTATGTTCTGGTGACCTCACTATCTAAATAGATAAGGGACGCAAATGTAACTAAAGCAATCATCAGCTAAATAATTTGCTGAAACTACTAGCCTGTGAGTGGATTTTTAAAAATATATTTGTATTGGATTGACAGTAACTTGCTTCTTGTGAAAGACCAACCAGAACATTCAAAGCAAAGACTTATACATGCAGGAGAGGTTTTTAGAGACATGTTTTGAAGTCGTGAAGAGCTTGTTTAAGAGTATGTGAAGTTTAAACCATCAAAATAGGAACAATAATATGAGAAAATGTCTGAAATAATAATGTATTTTTATAATGTATCTTTTGCTGCCCTCCCTCTGTGTTCCTCACAACAAACATATAGCTTCAGGGGAGGCACTGATGGTTTCACCCAGTCACTGCGGTTATCAAGGGACACAGTTCATTTCTGGAACGGCATACGGTGGAGTTTCTAATACATTGCAGGGGATGGGGGTGTCCAGTTTCCAGGTGTTTTTTAAGGCTTTCTTTCATATCAGAACCACTGAAAATTCAACATTTCAGTTTCCAGTTTCTGTCTCCATTTTACCACTATAGATTTCAGCCAGAAGAGTTTAGCCACTGTGCTTCAGACCCTCTCTTCTCTGAGAGCACTGGACATAATATATCAAAGACACAAAATTTGGTTTTGCTTTGAGATAGGAAAAAAAAAATAGAGGTGGACATCATAGTAAATATTTTCTTAAAGCACAAAGAGTGAACTTTTGTTACTATAATTTAGGGAAAAAAGCTCCAGTAAGTGAAACAAAAGCTTGTTCTGTGAAGAATTTTGTTGCAGAAAATGAACTGAAGTAACTGCTTATCAATCCTATCCATTTCTTCAGGGCTGCATTTCATCCATGGGTCTGAATTACAATAAATTTCTAATAATACCGTACTCCCTTCTATTCCCAGGGAATTGTGTTATAAATAGACTTAAGGCACAAAATACGGAATGTGTTCTTAATTTCAAACACCACAAGTGTTGCATTGTGTACCAGAGCTAAATTTTATTTATATATAACAGGTCTTTTGCTGCAGATTTACTAAGGGAAAGGTTTCGAAGTTTACTAAAGCGAAAGATAAATTCTTTTCAGTGAATAATTTCAAAAAGGCGACTGTATTCAGTAAACATTTGAAGAAGGATGAGAAACAGGACAAGATGACAAGGAAGGCATTGTCTAGAAATGTGATATCAGATAACTGCTCTGCAGAAATGCTTTTTCGGTAGAGCAGTAATTTTAAAACTAATCTGTTTAGAAACTATGAACAATTATTTTAATTGTGCGATTAAAAATGCATCGCTGCTTCGTTTGAGTCTCAAGACATTCATCATGTAAAGCAACCAAAACACTGAGATCTTAAAAGATTTGTGTGACTGCATTTTACTGAACTGGGGCACTGGAAAGCAAAATAATTAATTACTTATTTGCATAATTTTCTTTTGAAGTACCATTCTGTTAAATGGAGAAGTGGTTTGTATGTATCTTTCCAGGTTTCAGAACAGCTACATTTATTTTTACCTGGCAAAACAGTTTTTATAGTTAGGGGTAGCTTATGTAGCAAAGCACATAGTTTATGAGAAAAGTGCTATACAAAAAAAAAGTTTACTCTCATAATACAAATACCCCATAGTTTCCTTGTTATTCACAAGTTTACATTTTCTTTTACACGGGGAAATCCTTTAAATGGTCTTGAAAGTACTAATAGTATCTTGAGCTATTGGATCTAAGGATCAGGTCAAAAATGTTTGTGTAAATCCTATGTTGAGAATGTAGGGTTTTCTTTGCTTTCAACAGCTACATCCAGCTTAAAATAATATATCATTCTGTGAAGGACTTGAAGGAATACAAATAGCAAATACAGTTGTGAGTCATCAGATAGTCTGCAGTACACCAAGATTCCTGTAGCATTTGGCAACAGAGCTTTCCCTTTATCGCATCATTCGTTAATGTCTGTCAAATTAGTAGCCTGACTGCCAGTTCTGATCATTGTTGAATATATTTTTTAGAATGAAAAATTAAAACAGAAATGCTAAAGATAACCCTAAATTGCCTGAAAGCCTTCTCTAAGTCTGTGTGCACAGGGAATTCGCACTTGGCCCTCAATTAGACTTTTATATCTTTTATTTCCAGCTCAGGAACAGTTACTGTATTTTTGATCTGGTTTTGTTTTTGTTTTTTTTTTTTATAAACTGAAAATGTGTCTGAATGTTCAGTGTCTGAATATACAATGCATATCTAAGAGTGTACGTATATTTTAATATATATGCACACATATATGTACAGGCCAAAACCAATTGTGTGTGTGGAGTGGCAGTGGATGCCATATTGCTGTGAGATCGTGTGCTCTTGTCCAGTGCCCAGAGAAACAACCCTGCTCTCCTTCTCCTGTCGGGAATCTCAGGTTTTCAAAGCCCACTTTCAATTGCACTTCCAGGCTCTCTGCCTTATTCTTGCAGTTGGATTTCTGTCCAGCTTACAGTGCCTCTGCTACATGATATAGCCCCCAGTTTAGGAAACTCTTTCAGTCCTCCAATTTTTTACAGTTCTCTAGGAACTGCCATTTTAACAATACACGGCAGAAGCTTTTTTCTTCCTCCAGTCATTCCTCACTAGCCTTCTAAAAATGCAGGAAAATGCTGTAAACTGAAAGGACCAATTAAAGAAGAAAATAAGGGGACAGGATATAAAATGACATAGTTCTAGGCTGAAGACTGTCTTTGATTATTAGGGGCTGCAAGACTTCAGAAGAAGGAGGTGATCTCATATCTGCTATTTAAGTTTTCTTCTTCCATCTTCCGTGACATCTGGGCTTGAGTATTGCCAGAGATGGGATACAGAGCTGGGTGGAGAATCAGGGCTGATCCTATATAACTATTTTTATGCATTTGTATTCTAAGACCTTTTAGGCCTAATGAGTAGGGTCAGGAAGGGAGTGCCTTAATTTTCCTGGAAGTTAAATTTGTAAGCCATATAACTTCTTTTTAGGTCATTCCTTTTGTTTGAGACTTCTGACTTTACTGCCAGAAGAATACCAAAATGCTACCCAGTAAATATTTTAAAGACCTTTAGTAAAACTGTAGAATATCCGTAAAAAATGTGGAAATTTTGAAGCAGATGATATTCACCATTACAGGGGAATATATTACTTAAATAGTCTTGCATTGTTCACTTATTTGAAGAACATAAATGTCATTTCTAGAAAATTCTGATTAAATTTGCAACTGAAACATGTTGAATTGAGTCTACAACGTAGCTCAGTTGCTATAATTGCTATGTAATACGTATCTCAGTTGCTACCTCTACAGTGAAGGCCACTTTGATAAGAATAAAACTTTTTTTTTTTTCCTTTTAAATCAGCCTGTGAGGTTAAAACTCCAAAGAGCTTGTCTTGTCTTTTTGCCTATGTTAGTTGTTCCACTCATTTCTTCTTACCAGCCTTGTCTTGCTTTAGGTCATCAGATCTTCCTATTTAAAGGTAGATTCAAATTTGAATTATTTTTAGATTTAGCCTTTAACTCATGACAGATATGACAGCACAATCATTCGTGTTTTTATGCAGAGACTTGATATTTGGCAGAGCTCACTGTCCCAACAGGAACTTGGTCTTTTGCTGCACCTGTGAATCCTTACCCAAATGTATGGATTTGCAAAGTTTGCAAAGACTGTCATATTTTCCACAGATTTGGCCTGTACTTAACTCCTCCAGCCACAAGTCATTGCTGGGATTAAATAAGACTTTTTCTTCCATCATTTGACGTGGATCCCTGGTACACCTTTATCACTGAACATGGAGCCTTGGATGCCCACTCTTTCACCCACGAGGAGCAGAGGAGATGGGGGAAGGAAAATCTAGCATAAATGCAGAGGTGTGCAAGGGCATGTGTGTGAGGCACAGATAAATCAGAGTGTTTGGGGAGCCAGGTGGTGGGAAGGGAGAGCGTGGAAGGAGGCAGAGTAAGAGCAGAGCAGCACATGTAAACACACAGAGGAGAGAGATTTCACTCTGTGGTGGGGTTTTCTGAATTTCACATCTTTGGTTTTTGACTTCTACCATTGCCTCCAAGGAGGACTTTTGAAATAAGTCTTGTGTGTCAGATAGCTTAAACTGGTTTACCCACGTACTACGTGAACTGGCGCTCCCAGCTTGCCCTCCGGTCGCAGCAGGGGACGGGGCACTGCCCTCCGGGAGGCTCTCTGTGCTCAGGAAGCATTTTGGGGGGAAGCCCACAAAGGGCCTCTTTTCCCACTTCTCAGAAGACACGAGCAGATTAACAACAGGAGACCTGTGTAATCTATGCCCCCAGTGACTCAGGGTGTTCCTTTATTTAATGCAACAGTGCTCACTACCACTCTTCTGGAGATGGTACCTCTTCATATCAGCCTGTCTGGAAATATTCTATAACATGAGGCCACATAATAATGCATATTTGCTGCTAGCTTGTGACAGAGTGGCATATAAAGGTTGCACTGGCTGAAGACTGCATTATTCAGGAGGAATAAAGTCCATAACTGTTTCCCATATGTCTTCTAAAATGATTGCCTTTATAGTGTTATAGCATCTCACAGAGCCACATAGTCTGTGAAAGCAATGCAGTTCTTTTCAAGGAAATGTTGTTTAGCAATTCTTTCTAGTGTATTGGCACTGGTTTTCATGTATTTTCTGGCTATTTATGAAAGAAAAAGAAGGGTTATAAATAATAAATAATCACATTTTATACTCTAATTTTCAAAACCAGACTGTTTTGTACGTCATGAGATCATGATGTTAAGATCAAGAGTCGCCTAACTCTTTAATATCAGAAACAGGTTCTCTATGTAGCTGGCAATAGGAGGTCCACTGTTTTAAGGGATAAGTATCTGGTTCTATACCTAAGCCACCAATGAGAAATAATTCCCTACTCTTATCTCAGTTAGAGTTTTTCATTTTATCCATCGTTTCTGGAGAAAGAGGAGTTTCTTTTTAAGAAACTAATTGGCATGCATGATGATATAGAAGGATCTTCATATTCAGTAACAGAACCTGACCATTTTTATTTTTTATTGTGAAAACCCATAAGGATCATGGAAGTGCCTTACAAAGACGATTCTGTCACCCTCTTTGGCAGCACGGTCAATGCCTGGTTCCACTTTCTGAAAAGCAGTCTAGGGTAGGCCAGTAGGGCTGACAGTGGGGGACACATACAAACAACTTTAATCTCATGTAACAGGGTTTGTTTTCATACAGATATTCATCATCCACCAAAGAAGCTTAGAGGGTGTTTCCAAAAATCTACAACGTCAGGCTCCTTGGCTGACTGTTTCACCTCCCATCCTTTGTTTAAATGATCTCAGTCTAAAACTATTCCACTTCATGTACTGCGTTTGCACAGATATCAACCATTCAACAGATTTTTTTTCTGACAGTGTAAACAGCTGTCTCAGGCATTAGTGGTTTCCCAATATTATTTATGTAGACAAACATTTAAAAAATCAGCGTATGTTACCTTGCAATCAAAGGGATTTACCAGTTAATCTTTTTAAAGTTTGCTAGATAATACCTGTGTATACTTTGAAATCAACAGTTTGGGAATCATTTGAGAGCAGAGGTGATCATTTCCTATCGTGTCATCAACGTTTGTAATTAAGCCATGGGATAGGTAAGATGGCAGACTGTAGTTAAGGACCTCTTTTCTAACAGTTAAATTTTATTTCATGTTTGATAAACATAGTATTAGTTGACAATAACAGTCTGGATTTTGTTTTTAACATGTTCAGCACGGTGGTCTATGTGAAAGCATTTAAAACAGATACAAAAAGCAAAATAAAGTTGGGCCAGCACATACCTTCATCCTTTTGCAGAGTAGACTGTTAAACTCACAGACAGACATGATACATTTTTAACAGATGATAGTAAAATGTTGGCATAAAGCTTCGTTTTTTTCCGATAGTTTTCAAAGTCCTTGGCTACCCTGTTTGATCAGTAATGCAATTTCAACCATATTCGAGTATGGCCTAGAATTCTCAGAGATACTATAGCCTCTACGGGGTGGAGAGGAAAAAACAGGTCTGTCACTGCCAAGTCAGAGAAAAGCTGCAGTGTAAACTTACCCCTGATTAAATATCAGAGCATCCATCCAGGAAAGCCTGGCCACAAATGACCCAGATACTGGAAGAGCATCCATGAGACTTTGCACCCTATTATTTAGTGAATCTAACTGCAAGACACAAATTCATAGGAAGACAGGCCCCATTATTGCCCTGTGGTTCATAAACAACTCCTTGTTTATTAGGAAAAAAAAAAAATAGAAAAAATTTAAATAGTCTTTGAAGTATGGCACTTCAAACTCTTTGTTTCTGAGTATTGAGATATGAATGCTGAACTGTGGATGCATTCTCCAATGCCCATCCTTCTTTTAAAGAAAAAATTAAAGTAAATGTGTTGAGCCAAGTCCTTTATATCTCTGCATAGCGTTCAAAGTACCTCAGAGGATAAAAGGAATAAGAAGTTATTCATCCAAAAATCAAAACAGTGAAAAAGTGCAACGTGCTTCTGCATAAAGACAGCAGGGGTTGCTTCAGCTGATTACCTTTGATATTAAATACTGTGTTTGGCACAAAGCTGATAGAAAGTTAGTTCAAAGAAAGCTAAAGCTGCTGCTTTCAGAAGAATGATACCAACAATATTCCCTTTGTTAAAACTGGAAAACATGTTTAGCATAATTGCCAAGTTCTCCAAAACCAGAAGTCTTTGTGTATGGAAAGTGTATTTTCATTTTCAAAAGGAATTACAGTAACTAACACTAGTGCAAAATCCTAGTTATTGATTATATTACATTATATTCAAGGCCTGGATAAAACTGAAACCCCAATTCTTTAAGGTATTGTGCAAGCACGTGATAAGGGTCACTTTCTGTCTTCAAGGAGCCCACAGACAGACCAGATAAGCAAATGGTAGAAAACAAAAGTGCTGGCATTTCTGTTAGAGCCAAGGAACCAAGAGATTGAATGACTTACCCATAACTGTATCTGTGACAGATCTGCATATTTAACTAAGATTTCTAATGTCCTAATCCAGAGCAGTGAAGAACTGTAAACTAAGTTGGCATAAGGACTCCATGAGAGCCTTAAATATGAAAATCTTTTTAGCCCTTTTCAAAGATTTACCATAATGGGGAAATTAAGAAAATGTAATTGTGATTAATTCTGCCGGATTTACTTTTCATGATTCAGTGATATATCATTTATAAGTTCAAGGAACTGGACCTACGAACTTGATGGGTTCTATACTGAAATTATTCAAATTAGTCAATAATTATTCAATAATTATTTCAAATTTTTGAAAGCAATAAGCTAGAGTAATTGTTTGTTTTGGAAGACAGTTCCGTACAAATGATATCTTAAAATTGGTTTTGGCAATCAGGTCATGTTTGTGTTTAATTTTAGTAGAAGAAACTTTCTTCATAGAGAAGTATGTCACATGCCTTCTTAATATGGGGAATTATTTTAGGTTTTCCAAGTCTGTGTACTTAGAAAAAGTTTATCAACTAACCTATTTCTGTGAAATAGGTCACAAAATCTGTAACTCATGATGATGCTTTAAATATGGTTGCCGAAGAGGTGACATCAGGATTTAAAAGTAACAGTTTTAACAACAAAATTTAGTAACTATATAAACTGCAGATAAAGCAAGTTAAATATAGAAGCTATATATAATTGCATTTAAACGTGTACACTATGTGACTGGGAGGTCATTAAAAGTCAAGATCTATAGAAAATCCTCAGCCATAGTTTTATAATCGCCTTCTGGGGTTGCTATTTTATTTTCTTTTGTTTCAGGCTATTAGCAGAGAATGGAACCATGATACAGTCTGATTTGGATTGTACCTGCAGTACCAGAGAGATAAGGCATGAAAGCTCCCACATTGAGGAAGCCCAATTAATCAAAAAAATGCAGCTTTTTTTTACAGCAGAATAAGCCGCTAAGGGTCTGTACACCCCATCCTCTCTCTGTAGTGAGTCCCCACAGAACGTGAATTGCCATATCCTAGTCTATGTTTTCAAAACCAAAGCCAAAATACCTAAATGACCAGTTTGTATTCCAGACAAAACTGTGTTCAGCAAACAGACTTGTCTGGCTTGAGGGAATTCTCCTCCAACATATGAAAAGATTATTAAGAGGAGATGATTTTTTCCTCCGTGGTCTCTGAGAAAACACAGCCAAATGCGATGCAAGATTTAGAAGCAAAGCAGTCAGCACTCAACATAGATCACGTTTATAGTGTGATAATACTCTAACAATGTGTGATCCTGAAAAAGGCTTGGGATTTATGGAAGATTTCACACTGAACGTGAAGACCCAATTCTACGAAAGCAAATGCACATCTTCCATACATGAGCAAGACTTAGAACGCTATCTCTCGGTGAAGCATTAGTAGGACCCATTCTGAAATACTACCTTCCGTTCTCATGTTTATAGAAATATTCAGCATAGAAATGTGGAAAGTTTGAAAGGGTTGGCTAAGCAGTTGCGTCTGAGGGACGTGTAAGTTCACTTAATTTAATTTCTTGAAAAGAATATTAAGATGCAGTCTTAGTGATCAAGTAGTTTGTGGCTCCTTTCAATTGGATACATGGGAGCTCAGACTGGTATAACATAATACCTGAAGAATGTCTAGCAATTATTTATACTGATAATTTAATATCCAGAATTCTAGACTAGACTTTTTTTTTTTTTTAATATTGCTTCTGGCTTCATGAAATATTTCTTTTCACCTTCATTCTATTTCCCGGCACACATAAGAGTGCCTGTCCATGACTGGAAGCGAATAACTAAATTGGAAATATCAAAAGACTGAAAGGAGCACGAGGGAAACAAACCACGCGCAAGTCAGCAACTGTTTTGGCATTAAGAGAATGCATATTTCCTTTCGATATGTTTTGTGCATTTTTAATATAAGATGGTTAAACAGATAGATACATTTTATTTTGTCCATGGAATAATAAAGGTCCCACTGGAAAGCTTATTAACTCATGCAGATCATTACTAGACTCTACTGCTGTTTAGAAGTGGGATGTTACACCCTTGGTAGCGTAGTTCAAAACCTGGCTTCTCTTCTTGCCAAACCTGTATCAGAGAAATGGATAGTTTTCAGAAGCTGATTTTTTACAATGAGTTGCAAGCCTCTGCCTTAAACAAAAATTGACTCTCAACTACATTGTAAGGGTGATGCCGTATGTCAAAAATCACGGAGGTCTATTTTGAAATAAGTAAGTACCAGGAATGGATACAGAAACCACAGTGTATAGAAACTGCTCTGGCTGTCTGTCATTTGGTACAACTGGACTAAGGTGCTGGAGGACCTTAGGACATCTCAAAAGTCTTTAGGCAACAGTATATTAGCAACCGAATAGAACCAGGCTGCCTGCTGAGTAGAAAGCTGTGATCTGTGCAGGTCTGTTCCCATGCCTGCAGCAGCCAAGGTCTGGCTGCCTGCAGGATGGATCAAAACCAGTTCATAAACTTTACCACTCCACTAAGATGCACTGCAAACCTGTGTGAATTAGGTTGGTGGACATTTAGTTTAAACTTCACATTGTAGTTCTTAAACAGCTGACAAAATCCACAAGGAATTTCTGGAAGAAACAAAGATTACCTATGTTATGGGGGAACTTATCAGTATGACTTTGCAGGGAAAAATCATTCTTTGCATAGGTCACATGTGTAAGCGATATGTGATAGAAATTGGGTGTTTTATTCATCTTCTCTGTTTAATTGCTTTCGTCTGTTGGATTCAAAAATAAGTAGATTATTAGACAGAGAATTTCATAAAGAATTACCTTGTGATCTGATTTTTAATTAATCTGCAAATTGGGATTGAGGCAATTTGTAGTAGAGCAAAAATAGAGTTGTGTATGGTACATTCCTGGCAGAACGAGGGCTGGCAACCCCTGCAGAAAGCTTCCCTTCAGCATAGTTTCCATGAATTTATATTGCTGGTTTTCATTAAGAAGCTTTAGAGGTCTGTTGTGTGTTCTTCCAAAATGGCAAGCTTTTATTAAGGTTAGTCTGTAGAATTGTTTTTCGCAGAAAGCACATGTTATTTTTGTACCGCAGGCATCAGATCTGCTATTGGATGCAAGTAGTGAAAGGACCTGGTTAGGAAGCCCTAGAAATGAGCTGAGAACACGAGGAGGAATCATGACCAAAGCCGGGGCTGAGATCAGGTTCGCTTTGATAAGATAGTGAATCTCTGCCTCATTTTCCCAGTTTCTACATACCTAATATTTATGAAGCACCTGGGAGAACTGCAAAGCCGTAAGTGTCAGAGGAGAGCTGCAACAAATTGCAGGTGTGGATTTATTGTGCACGGGGGAACTCAGGTGGGCAGAGAGTTACCTAGTTCGGGAGCAGCTCTGCCTCTCTCCAATCCAATACAGGGGAATAAAAGGTCAGAGAACACAAAATTGGACATTTCTTGGCTGGCAAGCAATTGTCGGACACCGCATTGTTTAGATGAGTCGCATCTAAGTCCTCTGCAGCTGATGTTCAGAAGGGAATTAATTCTTGCAAGCTGAAAGCTCAAGAAAAGATAAAAGTGATGTACCAGCTTCTTCCTCGCTCTCTTTGTTCTTTAATCTTGCTTTATTATTCATGTAGGACTCCAGATATCTTAAACTTCAATATGTGTGTTGTATGTTTTTTCTAGGTAGAGTTAGCGACCCCAGGACTTTTTCTCTTCATTAGTAAACACGTTCATTCTAACCTGATTCTTATCTGCTGTGAAACCACTTTATATATTATTACTGTCCACAGATCCCAGGTGTCTCTGTGATACTGCCAGACTAAGGCTGAGCCTTCCAAGATGATTTTTTTTTTCTGGAATAATAGTAGCAAGAGATTTTATCTGACATTCCTGCATATGGAAATCTGGCACAATGCTCTTGGTTCTGAGAAACAAGGTAAAGTGCATTTTCATGTAGACACTAAGTGGTTTGCAAACCACACGAAATGCACAGATAAGGAATTGGAAAAGTATTATAGGAAGTGTCACGGGGATAATTTTTACTTCTTCAAAAAACTCATTACTACAAATCTTGCATGTCGGTCTTCCCATCAAAGTGTAACTAAATATACTTTGCTAGAAAAGAATAGTTTCCATTTTTCCTTGCCATCTCCAGCCCGGTTACATTGCTTTGACATTTACATTGACTGTTTCACACATCAAAACTTTTCCTCTCTGTTAGAACATTAATTTCCTAACGCTTTTCATTTTGTTTATTAAATACAAAGTTCTACTATATTTCAACAGATTTAAGAGGAACTGGGTTTCTTGATCTTTTTCATTCTGGTGTTTCCTGACACACCTGGCCCCATAGCAGACCTTAAAAAACATCCAAAGTCTCTGGTGGTTTTTCTAACACTTTCACGTTCTTTGTCCCTCCTTTGAATTCATCCATAATGGTGGTCCACGGGGCCATGAAATTGTCCCCAGACCTCAAGACTGGACTTGCTGTCACCTCTCTGTCTTCTGTCACAGGAACATGCCTTATCCTTCCTTTCTGCTCCCCATCTGCCACAGGTCGTCCCAACAGAGAGCTTGGTGGGCACACCCTACATAGACAGGAGCTGCAAAGGGGCAAAAGAGGCACAGAGCAATGGGAGAGAAGATGAAAATATTTCTCAGTTTCTCTGGCCCTCAAGAGAAGTTTTCCCACAGTCCCTCATCTCCACATTCATGGCCTGAGCAACATCACAGCACAGTTACTTGTTCTTTTATCCAGTCTGCATAAATCCAGTTCTGCTTCCTGCGTCTTCATCTCACTTTCCCCTTCTGAGCCACATAAATGGCTATTGTTGCCACTGTACGGAAATACTTCATGAACCTCAATATATTTACACTCATAAGGCATCTGATACGTGGGGGCTTCTATTTACTTAGGAAGTGCCTGATGTCAAGTAGGAAGTCTGTGGCAGAACTGATGACCCCCAGTCCCAAAAGCCAGACTAATCCAGACCAAACCATGGGTGCAGCATCCTCCCCCTGTGCAGCCGACCACGATCTCCCAAACACTGGCTGCATTAGGATGCTTCTCCCGTGCTGCGCCCCAAGGACGAGCACCCATCCCAAGGACGTCCTCGGGCACGGCTGCCCACACCTCTCGGTCAAGGCACGCGCTCAAGGAGCCACCTGCGGCTTGGCCATCCGGCTCCCCTGCTGGCCCACGCTCCAGCACACCCACAGTCTGGGGAGGTTTCCTCATGTACATTCTCTTTTTTCTCCTGTTTCGCTGTAACTTGGTGTAGTGCCACCTAATTACTCACCAGCGCAACTCCAAACAATTTTCTTTCTTTTGAAGGTTTTCTGTTATGGACCCTAATGCGTGTATTTCTCATGGCAAGGGGGCACGCTGCACAACCCCAATTTTTTTAAGGGTTTTTTGATTTTTTCCAAAAGGGATAGTAATAGTATAAAATGCAGCAGAGAATATAGTAAAAGAATCTAAAGCATCCTTACTGTAATAAAATTGCAAAATCCCCATTGGGATTCATTGATGATACAGAGATATCTCTCCAAGAGGAGATTCTCTGAACCTAAATCAGTGTTAGGTCCTGAACTCTCTTTTGGTGCTTCTTGAACATTTTCTTAAGCAAAGGGAAACAAAATATAAGGCAGAAAATATATCAAGAAAAAAAAAAGTCTCTTTGCTACTGAATAAGAACGCCCACTGTGATTGTTTTGATGTTTGATTCTTTTTTGGTATGCTTGATATTCTTTCACATCTATGATTTTAAACTATTAGTGGTGGTTTCTACATTTTCTGTTAGAAAATAGCCCTCAACACTTTAATGCCATTATATTCTGATTATGATCAAAGATTTTTTCTTTTATTAGTACTTGAAGTGCTAAGTATGATTTAAAGCTAAGTATTATTTAAAACATATAAAAATAGTCACAATTTAGTATATATATGAAGCAATGCCAAGGTAGTCTCTTCCCTGACAGCCATATTCAAATAGTTTTAATATTGCAGTGATTTTTTAGGGTATAATGTGATGTTTCTCTTCTAACATGTGATAAAACAAGTCATGGCTCAACAGGAGCCAGAACCCCTCTCTCAGTATTCTCAGGTGGTAGCTTTTGTTTCCGTAAAAAATTGATTATTCTAAGGCATTCAGTTTAGTTTAGAAATATTGGGAATGAGCATACTTACCAATATATAAATAGCAGGATACCTGTGAAACACTGAGAGAATACGCTGTTTTCAAGTTCTTGCTCTTTTTTTTTTTTTTTTTCTTTTGAGAACTTTCTCCTTTTCAGAGAGGAAACAAAAATTTTGAGCTTTTTAACCTCCACAGAGCAGCGGGGAGATGCCTGGGCTCCAGTGGCCAGGCCCCTGCGCTCTCCCAGCTCAGCAGCAGCACTGCGCCAAAGAAACTGTTGTGGATTGAGGTGGGGTTCTTCTTTTTTTAATTACGGAGTCAGAGGTTTTAATAACCTCTGTCTGCAGCTACAGAATGCTCATACAGTTATTAACAGGCAGAAGGGTGGATTTATTTAATTTTTTTTTAATTGCTAAATTTCATTTTTTTACCTGTGGAATCTTGAATCTTAAGGTATTCTTTAAAGGTAGATGTAAAGCTGCCCCCTTCAGAGGCAGCTGATATTTGGAGAGCTGGAACTTCAGACGGAATTCGTCAATAAAATTAAAGTAGGGATTTGAAGTAGTGTAATAAGTTAGGAAAAAATAATGGAGCTTTCTTATAAATCACAACTCAACTTGGCTGTATAAATAGTTTTCATATAAAAGTTAATGAAAATGTCTATTGTGTATTCCAGGAAAATGAATATGTGCAATAACTGTGCGTGCTCCTGTCTATTTCGCAATTATTATGCCCTTTGAAATAACATATTTTAGGGAAATGGAAAAATAAAAAGCAAAGGCCCCTTGCAGCAGGGTCCGTATATTGCTTTATGGAGATACGTTTCTTCAGAACCAAATTGTCTGTTCTGGTTTACATATATATTTTATACCTGAAGTATTAAGATACAGGGGAAAAAAAAATCCTAGTCTTTCTGTAACTGAGGATTAAAGAACTTTTGTTCTTCTTTTTTTGTTCTTTTTTTCTTTTAATGCCTGTGGCCAAAGTAAATGATGGCAGGAAGTTTTTCCCCACCGCACTGCAGTGTCAGTTTTCAGTGGGGATGAGTAGGGTCCAAAACCAAATTGCCATATGCCTTATTTCAGTAGGTATTACTAGAGAGACTTAGATGGTTAGAATAAATTGAAAGATTACAGTCTGCACAATGCAAAGAAGATGCTTTGTGTGTCTCAATTTTATTTTAATTATGAAAACTGAGACATTTTTCTGAAGTGACAGTTTAGGTCAGAACTGACTGGTGGCCCTCATCTCATCTTCTGTGTTTCCCTCCAACTTCTGCTTCCATCCACTCTTCATATTTTTGTACAGCAGTGAAGCACACCCTAGGATGAAAGGTTATAGACAGTTGCTTGAACTGAAGTGCATATTCCTGAAATTCTTATTTCACTTTTTTCCTCAATTACCATATCTCTCCTAACTTACTTGAATTCAAAATGTTTTCTGGAAAATCCTGTCTCTCTCCATAATTATATAGGGATCTGTAGGATGCCTATGGTATTAATATTGATAGGGTTATTTGGGGACATTTGTGTGGATATTGGGAGTTTCTCATCTATAAGGCTCTGGAGCCTTCTTACGAAACTAATGACGTCCAAAATAAAACTGTTCTGGGGAGGGTATTTATTTCTCTTTTTGTGATTTTGTATTTCTGCGAGATCTCAAATAGATAAATAAATAAATAAACCCACAAAACAACCTTACAAAGTGTGTGCAAGGAAGAAATGAAATTCTGTATTTATATCTCCCTTACCCTTCCAAAATTGAAGTTCTCCGATTTATAAATATGATTAAATAAAATTATGGAAAAAACTTCACTAAATCTGTGCATAAACCACATTTAAAAATGGACTTGCAGATGAGTCATTTTCCAAAAGTGATTTTCCTTTTCCAAGGAAAAAAGGCCTTGCTCATATTTCATCATATCAATGTTTTAAATAGAAACACGTTGTTCATTAGCCAGACTGTTCTGGGAAGGTACAGAGTTAATGCTTTGACAGATTTGAAACAAATTATTAATTCTGTAGTGAGCTGTTATTTTCAGTTCCTGTAACACAGTAATCAAAACTTCCTAAAGAAACTTGTTGATTTTTCTAAAGGAAATACTGATTTTCTTACAAACAAACAAAACTTCAGCCTTGTCTTTACATAGCCTGTTGCTTGGCATAATTAAGCGGTAAGGCAGATTTTAATAAAAACTGAAAAGGTTTTAGTAAAACTAAAAATGTAGAACTTTGGGTTTGTTGTGTTTGTTTTGTGATTTTTTTTTCTTTTTTTAATTTATTTCTCTTCTCTGAGAAGTCTGTGGTTACATCCCCAGGGCAATTTGAAAAGATACTATCTTATACTTTGGTCTTATCAGGCCTTTTAAATTAACGAAAGAACAGAAGTCCATTGTGAGAAAAGGAATTGCTAGTAATTGGCTAAGTTACACTTATGAATTATTAGGAAGTAGTTTATTTTTTTCACAGGATGGTATCTGTATTTTTCTCTCAGCTTTATCGATGGTGTACTTTCAGAGTATTGCCAGCTTTTAGTAATACTGTGATTTAGTCCTTCATATGCATGAGCACATATGTATTGGGATTGCTAAGCATAAGACAGATATATCACTGCCTATGTAAAATTAAAATTAATGTTCTGGTTTTCAAAACTGAATTTTTACTTTGATTAGATCAGCCTTTGTCTCACCAACCGTAAGCCACCCCAAAGAAGGCAGAATGTTGCAGGGGCAGGAAGGGGAGCTGATCTTCAGCCTTTTTGTGAAAAAAAAAAAAAAAAGAAAGAAAAAAAAATCAGGTTGGACAGTCAAAAATGGAGATGGACAAAATCACTGGTCACTTTGGGAAGCTTAACCTTTTCTTTCAGCACATCATGCTAAGGGAATAATTTGTTTCTTATTACTTCCCTGCAGTCACCCGGTCAGGCAGGAGACTGGCAAGCGCTGGTGCACGTCAGGCAGATGGATTTCACAGCTGCTTCCAGGGCACAGAAGTAATCCAGGGATGGCAAAACACACAGTAATACCTGCATGAACCCTGGAAACCACCCAGGAAAGGTAGTTGGCCTATACATAGGAATTTGGGGTACTACCCTACAGAAGGGTGCCCACAGGGTATGAAGTTTTGCACCCAGCAAGCTTCTCGGTACCTACTTTCTTCATGGAGAGCATGCCCACAGGGGAGCTCTGCAGCTTGCATCATCCCATCTCATTACCTTTACAACTGGAAGAAGCTACCAGAAGGATTTTACTTATGCAGATCCCTTTGTCTCAACTGTAAAATGATGTGGTTTCCTGCCCTGAGTCCCCTTCTGGAAAAGAGAGTTTGTGTTTCTCAAGTGAGCTCGAAATGCCATCGAGAATCAGACTGTGCTTGCAAGCCAGGCTGGAACATAACCCAGCGTTCATATTAATGCCCTCGGGGCCTGAAATTACATTATTTTAAATTGCAGAGAGGCATATCAGCATGATAGTTGTGGATCATAAAACATACTTGTTTTACAATAGCCCCCTGAGGCGGTAACCAGGGCTTCAGTGTGCCGAACACGCATACCCATCTGCGCTGAGCACCCGCACACCGTGAGAGCCTACGAGAACCTCCCATCGGGAGGGACAGACGAGAGCAGGTACCGGCAAGAGCAGCGACAGAGTCACCGCGTGCTTTTATTCCACAGCACAGTTCAAGGGAACAAAAGATACCAGTAACCCTAATAGCCGGTCTAACTAGGTTTGTATGGAAACGAGCAAAAGGCAAGTGTCAGGAGAAAGCTGGGCAGGCTGAAGAAGGGGCTGGTGGGGAGCTGCACACACACCGCATTTGCACCTAGCGCATCTTCGGCTGGCACGGCCTCTGGGCACCTGGAGTTGCTTTCTTACCCTCCTCTCTGCCCATTCAATTAGGTGCGAGGTGTCCTCGGGCTCTCGGATGAGTCACTCGCCGGTCCTCACCCCGGTGGGTAACCAGCACTGGCCGTAGGGCTCCCAACCGGACGAGCAGCGCAGCATGGTGGCCTCAGGGGTGGGAAGCTGATGAAAGTTGTCTTCAGTGTAGTTGTGGCTGAGTATTGGTGAATAACTGTCGAAGTATTAATTCGCCCTCAGCTCTTAGCTTCTCTCTTAACTTTGGGCTTGCCAAACGAGAGCCTGGTCCCACGAGCTGGGGTTTAACAGCGTAAACACCAGCCAGGTTAGGGATAGAGCTCCAGGTTCAGCCCCTGGGCTGAACGTGCAATGCAGACACCACCTGAGCTCTGCATGTGTTTAGGTTTCCATCTGGGCAGGTGTACCCCATGAAGGGATAGCAAAGCAGACGGCAGTAAGCAAGCGTGTGCGGAGCAGCTCTGTGCCAGAGTAAATTACCATCAGTTGTCATTTAAATAGGAATAAGCTTCACTGATTACTTTTTGCATATTCATTCGGAATGAAACCAGATGTTCCTCAGCCCATGTTATAAACCTGCAACACACTTTTAAAGGCAGGCAAGAAAATTCTCGCAAGAAAATTCTCGCAAGAAAAAGGATATTGAGTCTTGTTAGTGAATTGGTTTATCTGGAAAACCATAGCTGCTAATGGTGATGGGAGTACGTTTCTGAATCAGAAAACATTTCCCAAGCTGTTAGACACACCAATGCGCAAATTGCCATTCCAGCAATATTAATATTGCCCCAGCATGAGTCAAGCTTTTGTTGTTGTTTTTAAAAAGGAACAGTAACTTCCCCTCAGGAAAACTGCTCTGAATCACTGTTGAGGTTTGGGTGAGTGTTTTAATAGAATTTCTGGATTTAATTATTTTAGTTTTACTTGCTTGCTACCTTTACATTTCTTGTTGTGGCACGTTTTCAGTCTACAGCCAGGAATCCAGGTTGCAGTGATATATTAGACTTCAGAAGGAAACAAGTTGCTCCATCTAAATCATCTGAGAAATTCTTTTTGGTTATCCAGTCTGTTTGAAATTGTCAGGACATCTCCTTTTCCTCCCAGCTTATAAGACCCTGAAGCA
>NW_009646233.1:159780-163193 GCF_000708025.1 Charadrius vociferus | reverse complement strand
TTCTGATTTTTGAATGAACTTGTACGAATCAATAACAGCCAAGTGGAAGGAAGGTCAGCAGCAGTTTTCCTCTTGTCTGAGTGTAGCCAATGTTAGGCTTGGAATATCTAAAATATATAATACCATAATCACATTTATGCAGCATTTTTGCAGGAAATTTGCAGATGGCTTCAGCGCTGTCATGTAACTGCTATCTGAAGGATACAATACAAGGCCAGACCCAATGGTGTCATTAATGGGTTTTTAAGTTGTTGCGTATCAATTTTTACATGGCGGAGCTACTGCAAGAGGCCTTAAGAGCCAGTGTTGAAGAATAATTTTCCTGACAATATTTTGCCACATGGAAAGTGTAAAAGGATTAGAAACCCTTTTCATCAATGACGTACTGCAACTGAAACACCATTAATTTCTTCCCACTTCAGATTACAGAAATAAAATTGACACAGTCACCCCTACACGTGTGAGCACAAGCGGCCATATGAGATGGTTCGAGGCAACGTCTGCCAGTTCAGAGTCATTATCCCTATAACCCTACAACTCAAATATTACCAAGGACCTTTCCTAAGTCCTCAGATATCTGAAGCTCCTTCCAAAATCAAGGTGTTCCCATAATGAATTAGACATCTCAATGCTGTTTGGTGCCTCCAAGCATAGAGGAGGAAGCCAGGCTTTGAAATCTCCCTTCATTTCACTGCCTAAAAGCAAAGTTCCTAACTTAATTAAATCCTTTACTTCTCCAGAGCTGTCACCTCTGTAAACTGCTTCTTGTGCTTTCTTTTGCCTACCAAGGGATCCTGGCCAACTAGTTCAGATTGTAACTGTAAATTAGAAGCCTAAATTCCGGACGCGTCAGGTTAAGTGAGATGAATCCCATTGCTAGGGGTGACAGTAACAGATCTCACAGAGTGAGAGATCTTCTACCTTGTAATTAGAGTGAATTTTTTTTGGTCAGGACTGCCCCTCATGCCTTTCCATTGAGGCAGCAAAGCAAGGTCTTGCTCTTTGCTGGAGCCTTCTGGTGCTGCTGCAATACATAGGGCTCCTATTCACAAATGCAATGTTGTGATTCTGAAAATCCCACTCATAATAGCTCCATTTTTCTCTAATATTTTCCTGACTGACTGAACGGAGAGACAATGATAGCTATACAAACCTTCACAAATTTCGAGAAACTTTGGATAGCAGCTGAAAAGAGTTGTTTTCATAAGTTTCTTTTTCTATGTCCAGATTGTCTGAAGAATGTGTGTAGTTGTTCAGGCACCCTTACAAATATGTCTAAAAATACAGGGAAAACATATTTGCTGAAGTTTGACAACTTCTGTTTGATCTAAAGTTGTTTGGTGAAAAGTATTTTTAAAGCCAGGAAATTAATTTTTTTTATGGATGCTATCATACTTATTATTATCATCGTTAGGTTTCTAAAGAGGAACAAAGGAAAAGACATTTCCACACAAGATCTGCGTGAATTGTTAGTGTCAACTTCAAATTTCCTTGTTTTTTCCTAGTCTATAAACCACCCTTAATATAGAATTGTTTTGTCTGAGAATAAATCCTGTGTTTATTCAAATTCTTAGATTTACAACATTGAAGAATGATTTACTGCCTCTCTCCACATATCTATTTTCCCCTTTTTGCTTCTTTTTTTATTTCTTTCAAGGACCAATGTACTGCACCAGGTACATCTTCAAGGCTCTTAAACATAAAGCTGTCTTGGCATTTCACTGTTCTCCAAAATTTGCATTCCAGCTTTCAGCAATCTCTAACCAAATGAAATTTACTCTCTTGGTCTTCTTCCTAACAGATTTTAAGTACTCAAAAAAATTCTATAAAGCAGGAGAAAAACAAGCCCTGATGTTACACCTAAGTCCGATCAAAGTACTATATTGGCTTCTAACCCCTCTCTCTGTAGCATAAAAAATACGACATGTTTGACTGAGACTGAATAACAAAATCACCCTTTTGTTTAACCACTGCAATAGATAGAAGACACTAATAATATTTTTGATGAAATTCTAGTTTATCTGTTCACTAAGTGTAGTATTTTTGGCTCCAGCAAGAAGCTAAAAGGAGTTCATCTGGCAATAGCACATGGATGTGGATGAGCAATAAGGTTGTGTGGACACCAGGACAGATCCAGCTGCTTTGGGACCAGCTAGAAATGAAGCCTGTGGCACAGCTGGGTGATGACGGGGGGGTGTTCAGCTTCTACTGATTTTTCCAATTCACTGACAGCTCCCAGTGTGGCTACATGCCAATGTGGATTACACCACCAGCAGCACTATTGTCTGCTCATCATTTCTTCAAGGCTGGATGATAACTGGAACTGCTCATTGTTTGTGCTGATCTAAGGCTGGTGGTTGCCCATAAGAGCTGTCTCAGTCTGTTTTGTTGTATTTATATCAGTGTTTATAAGCGGTAGGTAATTTGTCTGTGGGGAAAGGTACATGCTGGCTCTTACAGTCTGTCTTATTTCATGGTTTCACCTTAGATCTGTAGCAGCTCCTCCATCAGTCTGGTTCGTATGGCTTCCTGCCTTCACTGCTGCAGTGTTTGGGAGGCAAAGCCCATGGCTTTCATTCTTCAGCTCTTCTGTAGCCCTGGCAGATGAAGTTCAGCTGCTTCTTTTCTCACAGATGTCTACCTACCCCCAGCTGCCAAACACCTTGACTGAACTGGCAGTCAGTACCAAGACTTGAGCCAGACACGGAAGCTGCTTTAATGTCAAAATAGACCGTGATCTCCAAGCTGTTCACAGGCAGCTTCTCACGGGTCTCACGAATACAGGAGCATGGGCTGCTCTCACTAACAGCGAGCGATTTTGCTTGGTGATTTCAGAGAATGATGAGGAGCAGGAGGCTCTGCTGTCTCTGGACAAGCCCGGCTGGTATTCCCAAGGTAACGCTATCCAGCTTTATGAACTACTGAAGAAGATGATTGACAAGTTGGATCCCAAGGTATGTTATAAGTGAGAGTACATCTTTCTGAAAATACCCTGTTTCAGTCTAAAATTCTCCAGAGCAGCTTTCATTAAAGCTGTTGCTGTGATCGGTCACAAATTATTGTTCTGATCATGCTTGTTCTTGTCTCACAGACTGCAGTCCAGAACTGGAAGTAGCATATAAGTCTCCTTATCAGTAGAATGTGTAAACTTTTTAGGTGTTTTATTCTGTGTGCATGGTCATGCAATTCAGGAGCTTTGGGGGGAATCAGATCGTCATCAATCATCAACATCAGTCATCAACAATCTCCCTGAGGAAACAGATCAAATAGATTAAAAGGTGGCATCAGTGAAAACGAGGATCACATTGTTTGAATTACAGGTCTGGATGGGTGAAAATGCCACTGGAGACTGGGGGGGCACACTTTCCCCAGTGGATAAACTACCCCCTGGGCCTACAAGAGTTTTGAGTCAC
>NW_009646233.1:149140-159728 GCF_000708025.1 Charadrius vociferus | reverse complement strand
TTTTCTTGGCAGTCTTTTCCACTGCTTCCTGGCAGGCTATTTCTGTCAGTCAAAAATCTCAGCAGCGTCCCGCCTGCCAGTCCCAGCCAGGCATCCCCGTGCAACGTCCCTGCAGGGTGAGAGCCAGGAGGGTGAGCAGGGCCAGCCTGGTTAAAGATAAAACCCCAAACTGTGACATTAATAAGATCTCTGTGTGTCACGGCCAACTGTAAACATGGAGGAATTTTTATTAGGTTGTTTTAAACCTCTTTTTCTCTCTCTGTGAAAGACAGTTTGCTTGTGTTTTCCTCATGTACAACGAACTTTTAATTTGCTGCTTCCCTTGTAGGTTGTTTATTTTGGTGACAGCATGCACTCAGATATTTTCCCAGCACGTCACTATAGCAACTGGGAAACTGTCTTCATCTTAGAGGAACTTCTAGAGGACAAAGTTACGGTGCCTGTGGAGACTGAATCTGAGCCCTTGGAGAAGAAAGGAAAATATGAGGTAAGGGTTCCTTGCAGATGTTTCCTGGAACGGAAGAAAGTAGATTACAAAAAAGCCTCATGCCACCTGCCCTGAGAATGAGCCTGCTTATCTTACCGGGCTGCTGGCAGCATCAGCATCCCTCACAGACGTAGCCCTCACAGGGGTACCCTCCTGCCCACACTGGGAGATGCCGCCTGTCCCAGCTCAGCTTTGCAACGGGTGGCACAGATCCTCTACCTGCAGCTAAATCGCAGACCTCAGAAAAAGAGCTGTATGTGCAGTCCCTTAACCAAAAACCATAGTCTTCTTTTCAGTAACAGGAACCTGCCCTGCCTCCCACAAGGAGAAATTTCATGGCTGCTTATCACAAGTCCAGCTCCTGAACTCCGCCGAGTTCATGACATTTCCCTGCATGTCATGGACACGGAGGAATTTTTATGAGATTGTTTTAAAGCTCTCTTTCTCTCTCTGTGAAATAGAGTTTGCTTGTACTTTCCTTCTATACAAAGAACTTTCAATTTGCTGCTTCCCTCATAGGTGGTTTATTTTAGTGACAGCTGGGCCCAGATAAGAGGGACTGTTTTGAAGTCTGGTCCAATGCAGACTACTGATAGTTATCTCAGATAAATAATGCAATTTTCGGGTTGATCGCAGCTGGGAAGCAAGGCCTTAGCACAACTGCCACACTCTAATTCCCCCACAGACAGTGGAAGGTTACTGTGGTTTATCTTTCTCTCTGCTGCCAAAGAACAAAGTAGACAGGGAATGGTGCTCGGATGGCCGAGGCAGCAGCATTGGACCTCCAGTGTGTCCTATGTAGGAACTACAGTGCAACCTCACTCTCCATCTGCAGTGTTTCTTCTTGTCTTATGTTCCTAAATAAATAGGTCATTTTCTTCTAATTGCAGAGACATATATATGCTTTTTGCACTTTGCTTTGGAAAGCACTTAACCTTTTTTTTCTTTTTAAATAATTACTCTTTGCGATTAAAAAGTTAGCTTACTGATAGGAAGTTTTTTGTGGGGTGCTTTTGTACTAGAGATGTTTTTAATCTGACTAAGAAGCATTTTAAAAGCCCCTGTTTTTTATGGAGAAAAAGATATCTTCAGTGGGACTAAAACAATATAGATGTGACATCGATTTCTCTACTTTTTTTAAGAGACGTAGCTAATATTTTCCCCCACTATCCTGATTTCTAAACTAAGGTCAGACAAGGACATTTCAGTCACTGAAATAAGGAAATTAATGTTTAGGCTTTTTCCTGGGTTGTAGAAAAAACAAAAACGAAGACAAACAAACTCTCCTATCAAGAAAAATGTGTTTCTCAGTAAGAAGGCGGGGGGGTGTGGTGTGTGAAGAGGGAGTAGTAGTGCTACATAGGTTAATATAATTTGATTTAATTATTTAATGCTATAAAAATAACTCATTCTTATCCATAAATTTGTTCATTCTCTGACTGGAGACTCTGCTGAATTGCTGCGTAGAACTTGCATCTCTGTAAGGTTTGGGGTTTTTTACTCGGCCATGGTTTCTTAAGCATGTTCAATATATGCTTTGGATGCACACCTATTTAAACAGACAGACAGATTTTATTTTTTTTTCCTGGAAGTACAGAGAAAGAGTTATTGAGTGATGTGTTTCTAAGCCCTCGATGACGCTTTTGTTTTGTCTTGTTGCAATGCCTCTGGTCGACTGCGTACAAGATCCATCTTCTCTATCGCTGCAGTTATCACGCAGGAAATTGGGACTTTTAGACAGGCGCTTGACATTTCACTCAGGCTGTGGTATTCCTGATAAGAGATTGCAGTGTCTCGGGGGGACACCACCCCTGCCACGCACAACCCCTGTTCAGTTTACATCCGCTACCCCTGACAGCAAGCAAGCAAGGGAGAAATGAATCGCGTTGATTAAAGGAACCTGAACCAGGGGGGCCGTGGCGGGTCAGGGGTGTTATTTCATTACCATGCTGCTCACTGGAGTCTGAACAACAGGTCACATCCATATCTCTGCAGTTGACTGGACACCACTAACTTAACAGGACTAGTTCAAAGGGACTCCCTTTACAAGCCTACGAAAGTTTTATTTTCATTCCCCTAATCAACTTCTCCCGTTAACCCTTTGGTTAAGAGTGGAGAAAAGCCATTTCAAAGGATTGTACAAAGTCAGGTGTTTTTGGAATACTAGGCACTAACAGATTAGATTTAGTCTTGTTCATCAGCCTTATCGTTCATTGGCAATAAAATAAATACACTACTGTTGCAGATTTTCCATGCCATGCCGTGTATACAGAGAGGGACTGAAAATGTAATACAAGATGCAATCTTGTATTAATCTTTACAAAATATTATTAAAAATCTTCTATCAGTCTTTACAAAATATTAAAGAAATAAAGTATTACTTCTGATTTGCAATTGCATCTTTCAGAAATAAATTACAAAAACGTTTTCAGTTGTTTGACTGGTATTTCATCACTAATGGTGAGATGGGAAGGAAACAACCTCCTCACACACAAACTAGGAGGCTCGTAATTTCCATTTTCATTAGCAGTTTTTGTCTTTTCCCTTCAATTAAATGCATGATATAAGCCAGATACACATAACTGTGAAATTATGGTAACTGCAGTTCTTTCAAGTATATGAGTCATAAGCAAATGAGCAAGAGAATAGCAAACTAAGAACTATTCATGCAATTACTGGGCTCCTAAGTGAATTGCAGCATGCAGGGGGGGAAAAAAAAACAAGCGTTGTGTTGAAATAAGATTCCCCCCAGATTTGGGGGTTTGTTTGCCTGGCTGGAGGCTTTGTTTTTGCCTTCTGTTCTTTAAATGTGTGATCAATTCTATCAATGAAAACTGAAAGAAAAGCTGGAATTTGTCCCAGGATTTTGAGGGAAATTATTACAGAGGAGCTAGTCAGTGTGTAAAAACCCTGGGCTATAGGAATGAATGGAGTAGAAACTGAAGAATTTATTGGCAGATATAGATGATATTTTTGCAGTTAGAAGGAAAAACTGTTTTACAGTATTGCCTAGAGACTGGTTTGTTGGGGGGGGGTTAGAGCCCTTAACCTCCCCACATTTCCCTGACTCCCTCAGCGAGACCTTAGACAAGGGCTAATTACTCTGTGCCTTTTGGCTCTATTTGTCTCTTTATTCTGGTTTATCTTTAACACAAATCTAACAGTACTTTCAGGAACAACCTGATGGGCTGTTGTGAAGCCTGGTGAGTTAAAGCAATAACCTTAAAGCAATATCCTGAAGTGAAATGCATTTTATTTTAAAGGAAGTCTGCTTATAGTGATCCATGTTGTAGTTTAGCTACAAAAATTATGAGTGAAATGTTTTATATGTGCACGCGACTTGTGGGGGGCAGGTTCTGTGCAAAAGTCAGAGCAGTGGCAGGCTTGCCCATTTGCACTCCCAGTGTGGCTGTGTTATTCAGGGACAAGTGGTTGTTGTGACCAGCACAGCTGTGCTGGCAGAAACAACTCAAATACTTTCCGTTACACTGGCAAAAACATATTTTGAACATTGATTTTTTTTTTTTTCTGGTCCTAAGGGTCAGTGGTGATGTTACTGCCTTGGCCCAAAGCATACAGCCATTGGTACCATCCGTTGTATTGGATGCAGTAAAGCAATCTTAGTGCTCTGCGCTTGGTACAAAGACGATGGCATAGATGCCAAATCTCCACCTAAATAATGCCTTTAAAAAATACTAACAGCTGATTTTTCACTCCTGTCTCTTTTACAGCCTTCTTTCTTTCATCTCTTTACCAAATGTAGGAAAACTTCAGAGCTCAGCTCCCTGCCTATTTGTATTCTAGAAAGGTCGTCTGTAAGCTGACAAATCAGTGTTACCCAAGGGTCCTATTAACAAATTGTCTGCTCCGTTAACAGGCCCTATTTGCCTGCAGTTAATAAAGCAAAGGTGATAGTAAGTATTCCAGGTGGTTTCACTTAGTGGGAAGCCCTGGGCCTTGGGGAATGCCGGTACCATGCTTATTTCTCTGAAGTCCAGACATATTCTAGGATGCTTTGTACCCTCAACTGACACAATCAACATCTGACCTGCTACTGTCTGACTAATATGCCTGAGAGCAACACCACATGCTTGGGGGTTTTGCATAAGAAAGAGGCATTACTCAGCTCTTCCCAGGATCTACTGCCCTGCTGCGAGAGCAAACCCCATGCCTGGGGACTACAGGAGTGGCTGGTGCACCTTCCAGAGCTCCTGAGCCCCACTGTTGAATGCGTGCCTCCAGGCGCATGAGGAGTAGCAGTGTTGATAGGGGACTTTTGCCTCATTTCACAGATGTATAGATTCATGGTACATGGTCTGTCCTTCATTGCAGGCTATGTATGCTGCAGATAAGGTATGGACATCTAGACATCAGTTAGGGATGGTAGGGGAAGTGACGTCAGATGCGTCCTAAGGATGTGGGCAAAGTTTTGACAGCTCTTTTCAGATTTGAGATCAAGATTTAGCCTACCACACCACCCCTGTCATGTGGAGATAAGCCAGTAGCAAAATGATGGGAGTTCTCTACCAGGTGACATGGTGACAGCTCTCATATCTAACTGGGTTTGGTTTTACTAAGGGCTTGGGCTGTAAATCCAAAATGTAACTCCTTAATAAGGAAGAAATCCCCACTCTGAGAATCCGACCTCTGAAAAAATCAATTAATTTCCTGAGATTGCAGTTTTAATTGCCTGTTGAACCAATCATACATTTTAAAAAGCAGAAACCTCAGATTTTTTTCTCTTGTCAATAAACAAGGCTCTGTCTTTTGTGCAAATGCTTATGTGGGCCAGTACTGGGGTTGTTTTGATTAATCACCTGAACAGCTGTAACGGCCTTAAGAATTTTCTGCATGTGTCATCCAGCTGGCAAATGGATTTTAATTCATCATAGCATCTACATTTAATTATAACTGATGTCAAGTCCTGGGATTTGCATGGAAAGACAATATTTGGCCAAAAAGTAAAGTAAGGTGCTGTCCCTGTCTGTGAGGCAAAAAAAAACCAAACCACAAAAGAGCCCACCTCTTAAGTTAACTGCTTGTTTTGAAACAAAAGATACGGGTTTTTTTTCCAACCTGTTTACATCAGAAGACAGAAACCAATATCTATATTTTTCCAAGTCAAATCAATACTTCCTCCCCACCCCCAGCTATGCTCAGAGAAAAAACTGTTACGCAGAATCACAAGAAGAATGGCTCTGTGTTTACTGACGTGGTCTGTTCAGCTGGATCAACAGCTTTCTTGTGATCAAAAGCCATGGACTTCTGTCGTAAACACATTTTATTCCAGCAGATACTCAAAACTATTAAGAAAGCGGTTAAATGGAAAATAAAGTACATAGTTCGTGGATCTGGAGGCACACGCTAGGATATCTGTTCTTCTATGCTTTGCTGGTCTGAAAAGATACTTTGCACACAAATGACTTTAACAGATTTTATATAGTTCACAGTTTTGTTTTCCATTTTTTCATCTTTCTGTAGAGGCCTCCTGGAGCTTTTTCTGGCTGCTCATGGCAATATATAGTGGGTTTCAAGATGAACTGCTAAAAAAAAATCAGTTTTCCCAATGCTACTTTAATGCTTTCTTTAGAACATAATGAGTCTACATGTTGTTGTCTGAAAATGTACATGAAGAAAAAACAATTTTTCACAATTTGCTTGGCAACTGAATGGCTCTCCATGGATCCTGCGGCTCTGTTCTCACTCATTCCTCAGCTCAGAAACAGATGACACGACACAGGTGGCATGATGCATCCTTCGCAGTGACTCCATCCAGCACCGGGAGACTCCTTTCTCCTGGGAGGAGTTCCAGGCTGGGTTACAGTCTGTGCCACAGCTACCCAGCTTCTCCAGCAGAGAAAGGCAGCAGGCTATTCACGCTATTGAAAACAGAAAAATGGGGAAAAGAGATTTTTTTAAGAGAAAAATATTTGAAGCCAACTTTTTATGTCCTAGGGAATCCATAAATTGTGTAAACAGGAGCTTGGGGACTTAAGAGAGGAAGATTGTTATTGTTTTTCTTTATAATATTTTAAATCACACTGCTCCTCAGATACAATGCAGTTTTCCCAGAAAATCAAAGAAAAACTAGAGTTCCTTAAAATAATGCTTGTGGTTGGATAGAGAAAGAAGATTTCTTTTTTTTTTAAGGTTGCATATTTATTTCTTTTTCTTTCAGGGAGATGAGGCCAAAGCTCCTTACTTTGTATCTAAACAGTGGGGCTCTTTCTTCATGGACAAATTGCCAGGCCTGGAAAATGCAGAGGAAACCTTAGTTCGCACGTGGTCCTGTAAATGTATTAGCACTTACAGCACTATTGCAATCCCTAGTCTTGAAGCAATAGCAGGTAAGGAAGATTGGGGGTTTTTTTCCTAATGAACATGTAGCATTCGTAGTTACTTTGTAATACTGTAGATCGATATTTGAGATTACATGTATCTGAAATACGTTCAAAAATATTCTGTTCATATCATGCAGCAGTTCATGCTGGTGGCTGTTAATTACTTGGAAGTTTGTGCTTTTACTAGTTGTCTGCCACAACAGTTCAGTTTTTTGTTTGTGCCTGCAAATATTAGATGCTTCGTTTATCCTGTGTGAGAAAGGCAATGTTTAGCAGATTGGAGATTAGTTCCTGAATTTTGATTCAGGACTTCCCCACGGTATTTTGCTGTGTCTACTTTCAGTGGTGAGTTACCTTAGGAAACAGACACATGCCAAGTTACCTGGGTTTTTTAGACTTCCAAATATGTTTCTCTCTGATCTGCCTTGTTATCCTTCCTCAATCAGCTCACTTAGCCCTTTACAGTTGAAACGGAGGTGAAGGAACACAGAGATGTAATGAAGCCAAGAATGCCTAGGACTGCGCTTCTCTCTCTTGTTTTTTAAATGTGTGTATTGCTTTTGAAACTGCATCATTATGAAGCAAGTTGGAGCCTAAAATATTCTCCTTATCTGGAAAACAAGGCAATCACAAGCAATGTCTTGTTCTCCAAAAATTCACCTAATTGAGAAACCAGTTCAGGCTTTCTACCTTCTTACATCAAGGTTGCGTCAAAGGTACAATTATGGCTCATCTTCTGATTTTCACTAATGTTTTTCCCTGGAGGGACCATATATTATTTTGGGTGGTTTATAGCAATAGCTATAGCAGTAATACCGCAATAACTTTGCAACTGCAGTATGTATCGGTTGATTATGAAGTGGTGGTGAAGGCCCTCTATCTGTCTCTCCTTGATGTATCATTTTGCCTTACTGAACTTTATCGATGCACCATATCTAAAGGAATATGCAGGTTATTAAATGAATGAGGTGCTTAGCTGTATGAAGAACATAGCAATCATTTAGTTTACTAACCCCTCTGTTCAGCATCTGTTGCCTACTTCATGCGTAAGACCAAGGAATAAAAAGTTGTTCCAAGAGAGCAGTTCGGCTTTGCCCAGCAGTTATTTCTGCACCAAAACATGTGATAGACCTGTTCTTTGCTACCATATTTTACACATGTATGTATGTTGAAAGGGTATCTCAAAACAGAAAACTCATACAGTGCCACAATTTATGCTTCTGATATTTGCCATTTTGCAGTCTGTATTTCAGCCTAAAGGTACAAAGCCCAAATATACCAAGGGAAATTGCCAGGAGAGAGGTAACTTCTGTAAAAGTCATTTCTAATATCTTTTCCAGAGCCATTCTGTGGCTTGTTTTGGAAGTGTTGGCCTAGAGGGAACACATTGGTCAGCCACGCTCGCTGAAACTCTGCCTCCCAGCCAGTTCCCCCAAACCACAGCGCAGTGTGCAGGGCTAGCGAAGGCTTGAGACCGCAAACGTACCACCAAGTTCCCAGATACAGATGAAAGGGTGAGAACCAGAAAGGCATATCTGTGTAAATTAGTGAGCAGTATAGCTGCTTGTCAGTGGCGGTGGAGCCCCTGCAAAGTCTGTTCCTCCGTTAGAAGGGACACTGTGAGCCGTCCCCCACAGCACCAGACCGGTGCTGGGGCAGGGGCTGATGCCTGCGAAACTTATACCCCAGAGCTAAAGAACAGGGGAAGAATAACGTTTTTTAACTTGCAGCTGTGCGCCTGAAAGCAGACTTAGAGCTGAAGGTATGAGAACATCTATGGTTTCTTACGGCGAGAGGTATTTCTTGTTTGTTTGTGCGGAAGAGCAGATGTTCATTATTATGGATGTTGAGGAATTCCTGACTCCTCTCGAATACCTTGTCTGACTCCTGTCACAGCAAGCTGTGAGAGCCCCTGCTTTGCCAAGGCCTGAAGTTTTTGGCTCCAGTTGTAAGTCATCGTTTAGCTGCAGCTCTTTGGGAATAACTAGCTAGAAGAGATTGAAACGGGTTATGCGAGTTTGATGCGCTCCAGCTTTTCCTTTTCTATTCATCTCCCTTAATTACCAGCAGAGGACTTTCCACTGCCAAGCTGCAAAAACGCTGGCCTTTCCTTAAGATCCCCCGAGCCCAAAAGCGCAGCCAGGCTGCCGGCGTGATGACCATACGAGCCCAGCTCCTGGCCACCAGCCGGCACGGCCCCGGCAGCACCCATAGAATCACAGAATGGTCAGGGGTGGAAGGGACCTCTGGAGATCATCTAGTCCAACCTCCCCGCCAGAGCAGGGTCACCTACAGCAGGTTGCACAGGACGGCATCCAGGCGGGTTTTGAATGTCTCCAGAGTGGGAGACTCCACCACCTCTCTGGGCAGCCTGTTCCAGTGCTCTGCCACCCTCAAAGTAAAGTTCCTTCTCATGTTTAGATGGAACTTCCTATGTTCAATTTTGTACCCGTTACCTCTTGTCCTATCACTGGGCACCACTGAAAAAAGACTGTTCCCAACCCCCTGGCACCCTCCCTTTAAGTATTTATAAGCATTAATAAACCTGGCTCAACCTGACCCAGCCAAATAATCTGCCACCTCCCTGGAGGTGTGCTCACTCCGGTGAGTGGTGGGCTCACCAGGGCTTCCCTATCAGCAGTCTCTGACCTGGCTTTTGTATGTCTACATGAGCAGCAGTAAGTGCCCTGTACGAGTAAATATCCCAACAGCTTGCGATCTGCAAAAATATTTGGTGATATGCAGAAAATCGCTGCTACACTGAGTTTAAAATTGATTCCTGTTGTTTGGATGAAACATATATCTGTGCATTAAGAACAGCTTTGTTTACCTCTCAAGACACATTTTTAATTGAAAAAGATTATTCCAAAAATTATTCAATGTTATTCAATACTAGTGCTGGTTTACAAAAATAACTGTTTCTGTTTGTTTGGTTTGTAGTTTTTTTTTAATAGAGGAAATATGCAAAAAAAATAAAAATAAGCTATAGATCTGGGTTGAGAAGTTGGGATAGAAACAACTTGGACAGTTGTCTTTTTTCAGCAACATGTAAGTTTGGTGCAGATACCTTCTGATAATTTCACCCGAAGAATTTATACATGTAACTAAAGGGAACGATCTGATATTTACCAAAGAGCACTGTAGGTTTTTTGGGTTTCACCAGGAATACTGCTGTTGCAGTTTTTGGCTATTGAAATTATAAAATAACAGAGCATACACACAAATTGTTTGTGTAATTAGTAAAATGACAGCTTGATGAAAAGGTAATCCAATCCATTCTTCATTAGCTTTCTGTGCTAATCGACTGTAGTCGTTCTTCTACACTTCTGTCCCCATCTTTACTTGAAAATTCAGTATCTAACTCAAAAGGGGGTTGCATTCTAAGATGCATCAGAAATTCTAAACTTTAATCTGGCTTTTAACAAGGAAAGTTTTAGTGGGATCACAGATTACTGCATCATAGTTTGTCATCTGAACTCCCCTGACTATCCCTGAAGAGAAACTGGCATTTCTCTTCAAGCCCAAATACAAGCTTGGCGGGGAATGGCTGAAGAACAGCCCTGAGGAGAAGGACCTGGGTGTGCTGATTGACCAGAAGCTCAGCATGAGCCAGCAATGTGCAATCGCAGCCCAGAAGGCCAACCGGATCCTGGGCTGCATCAAAAGAAGTGTGGCCAGCAGGTCAAGGGAGGTGATTCTGCCCCTCTACTCTGCTCTGCTGAGACCCCCCCCTGGAGTAATGCATCCTGCTCTGGAGTCC
>NW_009646233.1:125061-149001 GCF_000708025.1 Charadrius vociferus | reverse complement strand
GGGCAGGTTTAGATTAAACATTAGGAAGAAATTTTTCACTTGAGGGTGGTAAGGCACTGGAAGAGGTTGTCCAGAGAGGTTGTTGAAGCCCCACCCCGGAGGTGTTCAAGGCCTGGCTGGATGTGGCCCTGGGCAACCTGGTCTAGTGGGAGGTGTCCCTGCCTATGGCAGGGGGGTTGGAACTCGATCTTTAAGGTCCTTTCCAACCTAAACCATTCTATGATTCTGTGATTTTCCTTGTGCGTGAAAAAGGACATTTTGTTTATTGTTGAAATTGCCAAAAGGACAGAAAGATCTTCTAGAATACCTTCTGTGTACTTCCCTCAGTTTGGAATGGAAATCAGATAAAGGTCAAATAAAATTCTTCATTCAACGTCAAGTTCTCACCTTGATGTTAAGACAACATGAAAAAGGTTTACCTGAAGAGCAGCATTATGGTTATATCTTTGTAATTTGAGACAAGATGAGTTAAGTTGAAAGTTTTCTAAGCATTTCATAGGTCTTTTATGGGCTTATTCTCCTTACCCACTTTCAGTAAGCGGGGAAGTTTTTCTCAAGAATTGGAAAGCTGATGAGCTCGTGATTATATTGACAGTACATGGTTAATAAAATAGTAGAAGCCAATGCCCCTACTCCTGTTCTACATGCCTCATGCACAAATCCATCTGTTTCTTCACTTTTCTGCTATTGAATCTCTCCTCATTTACAGCTCCGTTACAGATTTTGGCCATTTTCAAGCACAATACCGTCAGCCAGATTTTCCAAACCAGGATCCATTACCGTGGGAATGTTCAAGCTCACACATGGAAATTAAAAGGCGTAGGATCTGCCTGAAAAAGGGCGTTTTGCATAAACCACAGTTTATAATACATCCTCCTCCTCCTCAGAAAGTTTGGTATGAGCCAAGTAGAGGCAGATGGTCTTATCTATCGTACCTGAACAATCTGAACTTTACCTTCAGGGAGCGGGTGACTGCTACTCTGTGGCCATGTGATCAAATTTCCAGATACCCATGTAAATAATTACGTCCTGTATCACATAGGTATTCCAACAATAATTACAGATCTCTCTGATTTACAAAGAAGATCAAATATAAATATTATCATATTTACTAAGCAAGTTATTGTAGGAAAAAGTCACTAAGCATCTGTCGTTCATCTCAGTGGCCAGTCCGGCCCAAACCACGACACCAGTGCCACCATTTCAGATGGATATTTGATTAACAATTCTTTGATCCCCAAAATGGTATGCATATTTCAAGCTAATGCTTTTCCTTTGAATCTCATTTTGGTTGGTATTTTTATAAAAGTCCTTCTTCAAAAAATTCCGTGATGAGTGACTGTGGAGTTTTAGAGCTTATGGGGAAATTTTGGTAAGTTTTGTTCTTCATTGCAAAGAAAAGCTTAAGAAAGTGGGCTCGAAATCCTAATACAGAGAACCCAAACAAAACTTTTTTTAAAATTTCCTGTTTATTAACCTCACCTCCTGAACTTGTCTCATAACCTCTGAATGGTGGCATTTGTTGCAGGATTAAAAATTACTGCAAGCAAGAACAGGAGATAGATTGAGCAATGTTGCAGCACTGGAGAGTGGCATTTCAGAGAAGAGTTAGTGCAAATGTAAATGTTTTATGGAGACAGAGTTCCTTTCACACTTTGGAGATTTGATAACCAAGCTTGTGTCATGCATGAGGATAATACATTTTTTTAAATCTTGAGTGCTGTATGAAATCTTATCATGCTTTGCCCATATGGGTGCATAAGTTTTTCTTCATGCCTTATTGTTATTTCAGTTAACTAGTACAAGAGAAAAATCTCCATTATAATTTACCAAAGCCGTCTCTTTAAAGACGCCTACAGATCTGTACCCTGCCACTTTCTGTGGGAGTTTGAGTCGTCAGCCTGCTTGCTGTATAAATATAATGATAAAATTGCCAGTGAACCATGGCAAAGAAGTTCATGTTTCTGCTTAGAGTTGCAAATTATCTGCACAATGGAAAGCCCAAGGCAGCTGCGACTAGGGCACCAGAACTGGCAACGCCTGGGTCGCCGATGCACAGGTCTGCCCGTCACAGATCAACTACAAATTGCAAACCTCACACTCTGTCTTCGACATGTATTTTCAAGGAAAATGCCCTTGAAGAATCAGCTACTACCATGGAAGTCATGAATTTCATTAAGCATGTAGCCGTATACTCACTTCTGTGTCCTGAACAGTATAATTCCTAATTATTGCTGAAGTGAAACAAAAAATCCCCCATATTTCTATGTTTTTTCATTGACATGACATCATACAAAGTAAAATCCTGCTCCTATTAAAAAAAAATTAGTCTTTCCTGTAACTTGAGTGATAATTACTTATTCAAATAATACAATAATAGCATATAATTTGCTTAAACATATAGAACTATCTATATGATACATTACTTGTTAATTGGCAGTAATGTTTTATATTTAATGCCTTACCTTAGAACCATGCTTTTACTTACCAGCTTCAGTGTAAGAATGTATCTATACAATATCATCTGAAGACAAAGTTGATCAGATTGCTTTGACAATTTAAAGTGCTTTGGTGCTTAGCTGTTATAAATAGTAGTTGCTACTAAAAAGCCAAAGAAGTCATTTGTATCATGATACTTTTTCTGCAAGAAACCTATTTTTATGTTTGGTGAAAAATTGGTATACATATACAATGGCAAGATTTCTGAGGTTTTCTGGTTCTGAAATTTTGATGCAAGTGAAAAAAAAAACAGGTAGCAAAGATAATTGGCTAGAGAGAAGATACTTGTTCTGAATATATTAACAGCATCTTGCTCTATGTGTAAATCAGATAACGTAAATCTGATTCATCTGTTCCAGGAAACTAGTTATAGTGTTCTTCATTTAAGAGAAAGAAAAACATACTCAAAACAATGGACTAATATAATGCATTTATTTTTTCAGCTCCAAAATACAACTGAAACTGACAATAAACTGCATTTCAACCGTAACAAATTATTATTTAGTAAATCAGAACTAGTTTGCAAAAAGTCTGCGGGACCCCGTTATTTCCCAAAGGGTCTGCTTCGTATTTTCAACATAAAGAGGACAGCTTTCACTGTAGTACAATTTGTTCAGCCTTTCCCTCCTCCTCCAGAAAGGTGTATTGACTTGTGCCCCTGAAGGCCGTGTCAAATCATGCAGAACCCAAAAGATTACTTCCTAGCCAATAACTGACAGAAATGCTCCTGCCATCATTACTCTGCTCTCTGAGATGTCGAAGTACAGCCACCTCTAAAAGATTAAAGGGAGAACTCATGAGCAACTCATTAAGAAAGAGGGAACCACTCAGTCATTTCTGCTTTAAAGTTATCCTTCAACTCAGGCAGCATAATTTCATTTGCAGGCTGTAATTAAAGCTATAATTGGGTTTTGACTAGATCACAGGCTTATGGGGTGGGTTTAGATTGCTTCTTTAAAAACACTGGTGGTAATGAAAAGTGTTGATAATTTTTCAGTGTGAAAAACAGTAAAAAGAGGTAAGTCGCCAGGTATTGGAAATATTTCTTTGACCAGGTTGGAATTTTACATAACCTGCAACCTCACGTGTACAAGAAAAAGTCCCTGGAAGCATTTATGTACTCTGGATTGGTGCCCAACATATTCCCTCTGGATTAAGATGGTAACACACACACACACAAAACAATGGAGGCTTTGTCTTCACTGCTTAAAAAGTTTAATGTGTGTCTGTGTGTGGCTTTTTACCTTAAGGTAAGCAATGTTTGTCACCCATCCAGAGGAAAAAAATAGGGAAAAGGAAAGAAAGCATTTGTTTTACAAGAGAGGGGAACATGACAACAGTAACCCAAGTTTGAAGAGTAAGGTTGATCTTGGTTGAGTTTACCTCAAAATGAAAGTAAAGGGGCGTATCATCACTGCATTTAGCTTCGTATAGCTCCTTCACGGTCTCAAAATCCATCTTGTTTCTTTTTCTTAATCAATCAGAAATGCCTGTTATCTCAAACGAGCGCTTGTTTTCAGGCTAACTTCTTCAACTTACTTCAGAAGCCCTTCCCACCACCCTGAGATCCCAGATGAGTCATTCAGACAGAAATTAATTAACAGGTCCCTGAAGGACTAACACCTGCTAGTAGGATCTTGGCATTCTCTTAGGATTTTTTTTTTATTAAGTCTTCATCTAAATATTTTAAAATATTATAGTCCAATATTTTATTTTGATCAGTTCCAGCTCAAGCAAGAACCACACAGGGCTATTTTCTCAAAGGATCTCCAAAAATCACCATTTAAACAAAAACAAAAATGAGAGAAAATTCCCTCACATACAAATGATGAGTTTTCCCACATAAACACAAAACAGCAAAGGAATTTCTAAGGCTTTCCTTCGCTGCAGACTCTGTCAGGCTCAGATGCGAGTTTAGCACACGCCTTGTGCACAGCTGTTTTGTTCAAGACGGCGTCAGCAGTCCCTTGGCCTTAGGGTAGACCCAAAGTTGGGTCTTGTTACTCCCAAGATAGTTGGGGTGAAACTGCGTGCCACGGGCAGTCGCAACAGCCACGGTGGGATGGTCTTTCCATCCCCCGGGCACTCATCCCTCTGCAAAACTCTGATAGTGAAGCTGCTGCTCCACATCTCCCTGCAGTTTGCCACTTGGGTTTTCTCCAATGTCACCCTCTTCCACGTTAGATACAGCAGAAGCGTAACCAGTAAAAAAAACAAGGACACTGGCAGTGAAGCTCTTCCTCAGGCCAAGCTATGGATGTCTGCTGGCAGAGCCACAGGCGTGATCTCCGACCAATACACCTGTGTTGGCAAAAGCTCTTAGGTAGGTGCAATTAAAGCAGCAAACCTGCACCTTCACTGAGGCTGGTTTGAGTCTATTACTGGGTGCCCAGGAGTAAATTGCCCTGGCTCACGTGGCACTTTGCAAGTGCCAGCTACCCTCAAACTCCAAAGTTTTCGCAACTCCCTTCTATGGAGCATACCTGTGCTTCCCCCCCTTTCCCATAGGACACCGCACAGGTACCCTCCCTCCTCCTCCTCCCCTCTTAACTTTTGAGTCGCGCAGCGTGCAGACAGCAGCAATGATTTTCATGTAGTTTATAGAAAGAACACTTTCCTTGTGCTGACTTCACTATTTCGGGAGCTTTGTTTTCGTACAGCAAACATCTGACCTCCTGTTTAGGAAAATCAGCCTCAGAAGTTTTGCTAAAAATAACAGCTATCAGATAAATCGACTTGTGACCTTGGGGTTTTTGCTTTTTGCCAACAGTATGCTCCCTCATATTCTGAGCTCTTGCTGCAAGCGCTGCTTTGATTGTTATAAAACAGAAATGGGTCAGGAGAGAATAACATTTAGTATTTCAGAATAACATCATCTGTTATAATCTGCCTGTAGATTGGCAAGTCACAGAGTAGATCACTCGACAGCACAGCCAAACTGGTGGGCTCTCCTGCAGCAGTTGTGCTTACTCCACTGTTAAGAAATTATTGGTAGAAACTTACAATTAGAATTTTTTTTCCCTTTTTCTTCAACGGCAACTTTGAACTACAAGCAAACTTTTATGGCAAAGTTTGTAAGCCAGTATAAATTACTGGAATTCCTGTAAAAGCAAAAAAAAAAAAAATAATACTGGCTGATGATCTGCCCCTATAGTTGTTCCACCTGGGTGCTGAGCCGTAAGATAGAGCTCTGTCTGTGCCTTCTGAGTTACACCACAATTAAGCAGTTCAAAGATTTTTCAAGTTAAAAGTTGGGTATCGCTAATGAGGTTCTAGTTTTCCTCCCTGTGCTTTTTCCTTGGTGATTGATAATCAGGAGGATGTATTTGGATGCATGTAAGAAGACAACCCCGCCGTTGACTAGGAGGTTTCTGCAGCGCCTGGCTCCAGCCCTGCGGACTGGCCAGGAGCAGAGCTCGGAAAGGGGAGGGGAGTTCTGCTCTCTGCAGGGCTTCACTCTCGTCACGGGCATGCTGCTGTGGTGTCACGATTAAAAAATGTTGGCTTTCCTTTTGCTGGTCAATGCAGCAAAATGATTCCTGACATTTCTGCTGTGTATTTTGGGAGGAATTGGTTTCCGTCTTGGACTGTGCTTTTAATTAAAAAAAAAAAAAAGCCTTCCATCTAAAGAGCTTAGTTAAGATTATATTTGTTTAATGTATTGGTTTGTTCAAGGAAATCTCAAAAAAGGATTAGACATGACTATTGAGTTTATCAAGCAGGCCTGTGTCTGTATTAGATTATAATTGTCTTCCATTCAGTTACTCAAATATTTTCCTGATCACTCATCGAGAATATTACATTTTCCCTTCTTCTTGTGGTTTCCTTTTGCTTCCTTGTGGCTGGAACTCTAATTTTTCTTCTGATAAAAACTTGTGGCTTTCATTTAGTTTGCTTACGCTAACTGAACAGCACACAGACACTGATATGTTGTCAGCTTAATAACTATGAAATAAATCTGTCCGTAGCACCTAAATACATGTGTGGATGTGGGTATACATAAGCATCAGGTCACAATGGTGTAATTAATGGCACTTAAGACCTGGATCTGGATACCTGGAACACAGTAACTGACAGTGGTTACTGTTCAAACATCATCATTGCCATCTTACTTACACCAGGGCTGCTGGAGTCCTGCAAGTGAGGTAGGGCAGGAGTCCTGCTTCTGAGCTCAGGCGAAGGGCTATAACCCATAAGGTCTGCCCAAGCCATTGGGAAACGCTCGTAGCGCTGAATGGTCACTGCAAAGGAAACTGGTTTTCATCACTCACTTGCACTCAGGCACTGGTGTGGGAGCAAAGAAAGGAGTGATACAGAAATTCAAGGGAGGGGGGGGGGGGGATCCAATAACTGGCATTTCTGTCGATCTAGAAAGGGACATAGACCTTGAGACCCTCCATGTCTGACTTTTAGGAGTCTTTGGCTCAAAAAGTGAATATCCTATTTTTCTTAGGGAAAAAAAAAAAGAGTCTGAGTGGAATTACCTAAGTATGATAGAAAATTTCTGGGATTGTGGTCCTCAAGCAATTGGGTAGAGCCAGCTCTAGTTCGTTCTTCCAGTCTCAAGCTGCTTCGTTTGTTCAGGGTTTTGAGGTTTTTTAGGACAGTGAGATATTGGATGAGTTTTGTGCTGAATTCACTATCAGCGTAGGTTAGGACTGATTAGAGCCTCGCTGCCAAATTATATGTCAGAGAGGACTGGGTATCTGCCCCCTGCCTAATTTATGACTCTCCATCGGGGTTAGGCGAGAAGCGGGTGCTGAGGTGCACAGGGCTGCCACGACAGCAGCAGCTGTGAGCATGCACAGTAGCAGAACCTGGAGAAATTTACTGGCAAAAACACTAGGAAAACTAACAACTTGGAAATAAGCAACTTTTTTTTTTTTTTTTCCTGGGACTGGCTTTATTATCAAATACTGTATCTTATTTTTTGCATGCTTTTGCATCAAGCTGTGGCCTGTGCAAGCATTTCAGTTTAGCGAAATGGAGCTATTTATGTCTTCTCTGTGTCATCAGTGATAATATGGAACAAGACCAGATATGAAATGAACGGCTGCTGTGTCTGGGAGGCAGACTCCAGACCTGTATTGATGTTCTTTGTTAATGAGTCAGGATTGCTGGACCGAGTGATACTATTGCCATTTACAGCAAAAGAAGTTGGACTGAGCTTTGGTGTACAGTTGACATGACACCTTTGCAATCCAGGGCAACTGCAGTTTATTTTAAGTCGCAAAGTTTTCAAAGAGCTTAGTTTACATGAACTTAGTTTAAATGAATAGTTTTCACCTATCACATTTTCTGGATTTCCATTTTTTCATAGATTTTGCATTCCCCCAAGAAAAAATCTTCATTCTTCTTTCCTTATACACTTGCCCTTCTTCCTCACCGTGTATTTATTCATAGCCAACAAGATTCCAAGTATGCCTTTCTGGATCAGTCCGGAGCTTTCTCATAAATGTATCACACAAATAAAGCAATAATATAAAATGTTGCATATTCCAGGGAAAGCAGATGTAGGAAATGAAATCATTGAGGAAAAAAACCACCTGGAAACAGAGGAAGATTTTTACTATGTTTGTGATACATAAAATCTGCTTAATGGATGAAGAATAGTATCTGCTTCATGCAACTTCATGCAACATTTTAACATATGGATACCTTCTGATCATCTTCCAAAGTCAGCTTGCTCAGACGAAACCAATATTTAAATGGATGGATTGGGCTTTGAATATGTAAAAAAACGATTATTCTCTTTAGGAGTCTTGTGCATTGTATATAGAATCGGTTTGGTGTTTAAGCTGATTGTGTAAAGCCACTTTACTGGGAAATATCAACAAAATTACCATTTTGATCCCACTGGTTCTTTTCTTCAGCATAAGCAACTCTGCAGCAAGTCTGCCCCATTTGTACTGCTCTTTGGTTAAACTACTCTTGGGATGCTCCGGACTGCTAGACTAAAAAGCTAGTGAAAGCTTTTATATAAAAGTAACTATATGGCATTTAATTTTTATAGCTCATAAAGATACTCAGAATTATTTGCTTTCTTCTTTAGTAATATTTGTTATTTTGGAAACCTTTGTTTTATACAGAGCTGTCATAAATAGACTCAGCAGCCAGTAAATCCATTGGGCCCTCCGCAGACTAGAAAAACATCTGCCTGTTCTGCTGTGCTCAGAACGGGCTCCAGAGATTCCCCTGACTCAGACAAAATGAGTAAATGTACTTCTTTGACAAGCTGAAGTAACCCGCTTCGTAAAGCATAATTCACTTCCAACCAAGTCTCCTCCCATTCCTACTTTATTCCAGCCTCTATCAGATTTTTCAGGATTTAAAAATTAATTTGCTTGCTTTACCTATGTTTAATAGAGTTTTTAAGCTGCGGACCTGGATGGTGTCCTGGTGCCTGCCCGTGAATGGCCTGTGACACGGACCTGAACTTCCTGTTGTTTGTGCCGAAACTGCTACGATTGTGTTTTTCGGTTTCACAAAAGGTGCTGAGCACCAAAAAAAAATATTGTAGCATATAGTGACAGGAGATCATCACCCCAAATTTACTCCAAATTAAAAAAAAAAAAAAGTTGTCATTAGTTACTTACTGTTCAGATGAGCTGAGTAATATTTTTATTTTTTGCTTTGGTTCTAAACAGTCAACTTGGGAAGGAGCTAACCCTTTTTGTTGCTTTTTTTTTTTAATTTATTGGAAGGATAATTGTTTCTTGAATGAATTTTTATTTGTGTGTTTTTTTAATTTAGTTTCTTGAACTTTGAGTACTTGAGGTGAGCATGGGAAGTATCCGTTTTCTGGCTGTGAGGGTGGGCGGGTCACTGCTGGCAGTAAAGACTTTTTTTAAAAAGCTAGAGAAAAGAAAGCTTTGACTGTTCAGAACTATTTTAATGCGTTCAGTGTTCTTTACAGACTGGAAGCGATGAGTACGCCAAGTTACAAGTGCAGATTTCTAAGAACACTTGGTACAGAATGATGTTGTGAACACTGGACTGCAAGAAGGTCTAAGAGCGGGTGCCTTTGGGGAATCTTGCTATAATAGCCATGAAAAAAAACCCACAAATGGACTTCTTTGTTTTAAACATAGCCCTCTTATGAGTAGATTGCTGAGATATAAGAGGAAGGTGACAAACTGAAGAATGAACTTGAAAGCGTTCTAGTGGGAAAATTCCATCTAGGCCCAATGAAGACTTTTGTTTCATTTTTAAGCATTAGTTAAATCATTTTCTATGACTGGTATTATTTCAGCAATCAAGGAACTGAATATCCTTTACTGCAGTTGAGTAAGCTCTGAAAGTCAATCCCTTGGACAGCTGAAGATGTCAAATAAATATGTAATCATGCAATCTGATTGAGTTTTAATGCTGGTGAGCAAACAGCTCAAGGGCTTAAGGAGTACAGCTATTCACCACGGCCTTATTTTTTTATGTGATACAGGCTGCGTTGCTAATCAGATGTGGTATGTTTCTGTCTTTCAGATTTACCACTGGATTATAGATTTACACGATTTTCAAATAGCTCAGCAACTGCCGGGTACTACCCAAGCCCTCCAAGAGAACTGCTGCCAAACGAGGAGTCAGTGACTATGAAATAGGTTGTCGGCTTTTTCCTTAAATAACCCTGTGGCTAAACTGCTATCAAATGCTAATTGGTGAAAATGCTGTGTGATGCTTCATAAAATAGAATGATGGATTAAAGCAGACTCCCGCGTAGACTTGTGTTTTGCTTGTTGCTCTAGTCCAGCTGGACCAGGCGACCAATGCCTCCTTCTCTCTAAATCTTCTGACCACCACTACCTTTTGCAAAGCGCTGTTGGCTTTTTCCATGCACTGCACAAAGCCTTCAAGAGAAATGTGCTAGTAATAACTCACCTCAAGTTACCTTCTACATTTTCAAGGACATTTTCAGTACTATCCCTATTTAAGGTGATGCTGTTGCTACTGTAAGCCCCAGGGAAGCCGTGAAACAGACCCTGAACCATATTTCATTAGGAGTTACCTTGGACAGCCCAGGTTATCACCATAGATCAGTGTTTTGCAGGCTTTATTCTCTCACTGTAACTGCTCTTGGAGATACAGAAAGACTGAGGCCCAAAGAGAAAGATGCATCATACCCAAAAAGAGACCTGAATGGGATTTAGGCAGCTAAACGCAGGCTGGCAGTCCTGAAAGCCTCTGTCACATGCTTCGTATTCCTGAAAGTGCCTAACCACTCTTCAACAGTAAGGTTCCCTACATGCCTCTTCCTCCTTTCGTCTTCAATACCTCAGGAGTCAGAGCTCTTCCGCAGAAGGAGGGAAACCCGTGCGCAGTTCCCTTCTCAGCTTGAGTGGATTCAAACCCATGTTCTCCACCTCCCTGGGCAACTCTTCCAAGAGCAGGAAGGGCATCGCACCCAGCTGTCTAGAGCCATCTTTGCTAAGTACAGCCTCAGCTCAGAAGAGGACCAAGACTGAAGACATAAACTGAATATGTGCTTTCTTATCGGCTCATTTAAGCAAATGGGCATCCTCTTCTCTGCAGATTCAGTCCCAAAGACCCGTTCTCCAGCGCTTTGGACAGGGGGCCAATGGTAACTAGAGCAGGGTAGCGGATGCAAAAACATGTCAAACATGTTTGAGTTAGAAGTTTTGTCACATTAGGATGGCAGAAGTTTTGGATAGATTTCCCTCAGAGTTTAAAGAATAATAAACAGAAGCTTTATTTTCTTGTTTTCAGGAAAACGAATTTACTTTCTTAGGCCTAGACCATTATCAGAATGGATTTAACTTGTGTTAACACTTAACTTGTGTCGCCACAGCTCGCTCTATATTTTTGCAGCTGCACCAGTTAAAATATTTTGTGTCAGAAACAGACACAAACACCATTCCACCTCATTCCAGAGATACCAGCTTTTGTACTTTTTTCCTACCTTTACATAGGATGTTATTTTTACATTCCTGTGGTCCAGTATACTTGCAAGTAATATGCAACATTTCCAGTTTAACATTAAGCATTGTTTTTTTGAAAGGGAAACGTAAAACAAATGAGGAAAAAAATTGAGAAAAACTTTCCTTAAAACAAGGTGGGTGAGGAAGGAAAATGGAAGGTACGTTCTCCTCGTTATAAACTATAGGCTGAAAGTATTTGACTTAAGAAGGTAACAATAAGTAATACTTGAATTTATTTTGAAATTTTTAAATTAGCATCAATGTCTTGGGTGGCAAGTCTGGCTCATGATAAGGGTATGATTTCTATTAAGCAGAGAGGTACCGAGATTAAAATCTCAGATCCCTGATTACAGCATCATTTGAAGTTCTAACCTGAATCAAATAATCCTCTGCAAATAATTTCTAAGTAGGTTATGGTCCAAACCAATACTGTGAACCCTCAGGCTTTTTTTTTGTTCTGAATTTGGATCTGGGTTTTGTAGGTAGGGGATTTTTTTTCTTGTTTTTTAAAGAAAATTGATGAAAAATGAATCGTTAAAGAAAATCAGAGTGAAAATTGTCACAGTAAGTCCTTGGTTCCTGGTATCTCAGTGGAGAAGCAGTATTTTTTCTAGTGGAAAGGTGACAGATTCTAAGGAGAGCCTGAACACAAAGGTCACCAGAACAAATACGTATACGGATCTGCTGAACTGGGAGGTGACTACCCGTTTCTGACGAAGGCTGTCACTAGCTGTTTGCACTTGCTGCTGGAAGGACCACACAGTAGCAGAGAAAGAAGTGGATAACAGAAGGCTACTGTAAGCATGGCTCCATGTGCCACCATGTGCTGCAGGAAGACTTAAGAAAAATAATTGAAGCATTTGCCCAAAAAACAGTGTTCCTGTGAAATCAGGACTTAATGACTCTTACTAAAAACTCTTCGTATTCAAGAATCTCTGAAAATTATACAGGTCTTATTACAAAGTGGAGGTTGGCAACTGAGGAACTTTAGGAAGGCAATCAATGCTGTGGCGATGGGAGAGCTCTTGGAAATGGAGGTGGTGTGAAGACCAGGGAGAAGAAATACACGTGGCAGAGAACTGCTAGAGAGGTGGCAGTATTTAACATGACACTGTAAAGACCCCATCTTTGCTTCTTCCTTCTTTCTCTTTATTTTTCTTAACCCCTGGAAATTTCTGAGGTTTCTTAGATTCTATTGTGAGAGGCCATTGTCAGAAAGATCACTGAAGTGCCTGCAAAACTATCTTGAGTATTGGCAGGGAGACGTAAAGTTATAAAGATTCATTAAAATCACTGTATCTGGTTATATAGCCCTGAAAGCCACAGTTTTACTTAAAACCAGAGATGAATACCAAGTCTCCTTTGGCGTCTGTTTTGGTATAAAGCACATGTGTCTGAATTTTAAAATAAAGAGAATTTATTTCTGAAACAAATAGATGTTTTGTGAATTTACTTTATAGCTGAGCGGCAAAAAGAAAAAAGGGAGACAAGGTCATCACGGAGCAGTGCAAGGAGAGGTTCGTGCTACAGCCTTGAACAAGGCAAAACTTGACCCACTCAGAATAAAAGATATGTAAATCAGCCAAAAACTGGTATAAATAAATACCTGTAACAAATTAGTAGCTTTAATACCTATAGGGTAGTCAGTTTTGATGCAAAGCAGGGCTCACTGCAAAGGTTTCCTGAACAGGGCTTGTTCCTGGAAACTAAAGGCTTCTTAATGTCCAGTGAGAGAAAGTTAAATAAACAAATGCAGACAGCTTATCCGTGGTGGACACGTGGCGCTGCTGGACGCAGGGCTTTCGGAGGCTGCTGCTTCCCCAGGCTGCTGGGGCTGTCCAGCTCCTCGGAGTCTCAGGTGTGTGATAGTGCAGCAGCGCTGGAGTGATTCCGAAGAGAATTCCCAGGAAAATGTGTCTGATGATAGGCACCGGGAACCCGCACTCCCAAAATCTGTGTTAAGAAGCAACCAGCCATTGTCCACCCTGGCATGACAGCCTTCCTAGGGAAAAAAAAAAAATCTATAAAATGGTGACAGGGTAACACAAAAGGGGGGGGTAGTACACGGATGTGCAGCGGGCAGATCTTTTGGGATGCAGAAGGGCTCCAGGGCTCCAATGTGGCTGGACTGCCCCTCTGGTGTCCTAGGGCTTGAGACACTGCATAACCACTGATCTCCGCTGTCCTCTCCAATGTCCCACAAGGCTCCAAATGTTATCTGATTTCAAATAAACAACCTTTAGCCCTGCCTGCATTGCCTAGCATTACATTTTATAGCAACAGTTGGCTATAACAACTGAAAGCAATACGATCATTTCACTACAAGTGAAAACCATGCATGCCATGTCCTCCTAGGTCCCATTTTTGCCAGCAGCCTTACAGGCTTTAGGGTTTTTAACAATCTTTTTGACAGATACTTTAGAAATTAAGAATAAATATAACATACCTCACTGAAAAACTGGAGATTGCTTATGGGTTGCTGTATTGTAAAATAGGGTGCAGTAAATCATCTGCCACACGCAATACACAATGCTGATCTTTATTTCAGGGAAAATAAATATAAACCCTGACCCAGCCCCAGATCATCGGCCCTCAACGCATCCTGGATCAGATCTGGCTACAGCCAGATCGGAAACCATGTGCTGACCCAGTAAAGGCTGGTTTATCAAATATCACAACTGAGATCGCTTGAATTCAAAACTTCACTTTCATTTTCCTGAGAAACAGTCATTCTCCTGTAGAAACCTCAGATTTCTTCTGACTAGAAGTCGTAATCTAACCTGAGAGAGGCATGCCCAGCACCTATTTCCCCAGCGAAACGAACGATTTTCAACATGGCCTTGGAGTATTTCTCTTTCCTGGGGGTGCATGGTCATATTTTCTAGCTATGTGTTACACTACACAATTTGTTATCATCTTTCTAACCGTCATTAGAGACGTGATTTTACATTTCTCACAGTGGCCTTGTTTGAAGTGTTTGGCCATGACTTGTCCAATCACATACCAACTAAATATTGTAGCTTCACCTTCAAGTCTTTCCTCCTGGGGCCAAGCATGCATTAAATCACACCAAGGCCAATGGCAGCAGAGTGTAAGAATATATAAATTAGCAGGGAGATGCCAACAGTGAGAAGGTGGAGTCTGAGCTTCCACGTCAACCTTCTTTTGCCACCACAGGGGACAATAATGCAGTAAGTGTAATACACACTGTTGTACACAACCTCGATGTTTCACAGCAGAGTTTTTCAGAAAGTCGGGTTTAGAAATAAAGTCATTTCTGTGTAAAACGGTAAAAGTCTCACACTCTACACTATACAGCGAGGGATCTGATAGGAAGATGTTGCTTCTGACTTCCCTGGCAAGGGGCCACAGCATGGGGCAGCCTGCTGCTCCTTAGCGTCGTGGAAAGATCAAGACAAGTTTTCTGGTACATTTAGGCGACTGACTCTTAAAACAAAATATGCCTCTTTCTGTTCACATGCTTGGAGGGAGATAGTATTTCAGCTGAAGCATAGCATCAGATGTAGGAGGGAAAGCACGTGGTAAGCTACAGGAACCTTATCTCTGCAGACGGTGCCAGCCATACTGGTATAATGGCTATAACGGTGTAGCCACAGACATCTATTGTTAACAACTGCTCACGAAACAGCCCTTCCAGCAGCCACGTAGCTGATTCAGAACCCCCCAGGGGAAAGGCTCAATCCCATTATAAATCCAGTTGCCTATAATTTTGTTTTCTGCAATTCTGAATAACTGGAACATCAAACCCCCTTGGTGAGTCACAGGACAGAAAAAAAATACAAAAAAAAAAAAAAAATAGAGGTTTTTTTCTGAAAGCTTTCGATGCAAGAAACAAATCCTGCTTTTCCGTAAGCATTATAAATAGAAATGCTTAACTTGAAAACAGACCTTGGATTACGGCCAAAATAAGATGGAATCCAGGAAGTTAAACAGACTCGGAGATTTCCAGCTCAAAAAGCTTGCCAGCGTCTTTTCAGGACAAACTGGGGATTCCTATCTGCAGGTCAATGGATGAGTACTGTGGCCAGCATGACCGATCATTTTCTTGGAATATAGGACAAGGGTGTAAGGGAAATCTTTTCAGTCTGAGGTGGGTACCCACGGCAGTTCTCTGGCAAGCATGGGGAGACCGCAGAGGTTTTGCAGCTGGCCAGATGTCACAGTTCACAGAAGGGCAAACATCTGAAGCACCACGTCTAACTTCTGCCCCCGCTGCAGCTAAACTGATTTAGTCAGGACTGTGCTGAAAAATCCCTCGTGCTTCCCACTCAGGCTGCCAGAGCACATACGTAGTTCTCTCACACATGGCCATAACGACTTTTAAATACTCGCACTGGGGTGAGAAACCATCGCAGCCACTTCAAAACGATGTTATGGCTTCCAGCCCCTTTTGCAAATTAGAGGGTGCAAGACACGAAATGGCAGCAACACAAATGGAATAACAGTCTGCACAGCACCCACCGCAGCTCCAAGGGCCCGGGCAAAGCAGATTCTGCCAGACAGAAAAGTCTTTCTATTTTCCATTGACTACTAAATGTTGAGTACAAACACTTAAACATGCAGATTGATTTCCTCTTACAAGGTTGAAGAACTTATATTCCATTTAAGACTGAAGAAAATCATAAACTATCCTACACTGTATACAGGAGGAAAAAAACAGATGTTCTTGTTCAAAATTTACGAGTAGTATTTTCAGGGTACATTTTAGGAAAACAAGCCCATTAACATTCAATAGACCTTCTTCTATCACAACACTAAGGCAACTCTGAAAATTGTGACTCCACATGCCTGGTAAATTTACATTTAAAAGATTACTTTTTAAAGCCTCTACCACCTCTGAAGAATAAAAGTGTAGGTGAATATAGCAACCCTTTTCTTGTCTTATCTCAAAATAATACCTGAGAATTGCAGATTTCTTGCTACACCATCCCTCTGGGACCATTCCTAGGCTCACACTGGGAATTTAAATGGGTAATCCATTATACTTACAAAAACTTAATGGGAGGATGCCAGGGGGATGGGAGCAGTCTTTTTTCAGTAGCGCCCAGTGATAGGACGAGGAGTAATGGGCATAAACTTGAACATAGGAAGTTCCATCTAAACATGAGAAGGAACTTCTTTACCTTGAGGGTAGTGGAGCACTGGAACAGGCTGCCCAGAGAGGTGGTGGAGTCTCCCACTCTGGAGACATTCAAAACCTGCCTGGACGCCGTCCTGTGCAACCTGCTGTAGGTGACCCTGCTCTGGCAGGGGGGTTGGACTAGATGATCTCCAGAGGTCCCTTCCAACCCTGACCATTCTGTGATTCTGTGATTCTGTAATCCTAGGTGCTGAGCAGTCTGCAAATTATATGAGTCCAGAGAAAGACGATGCCATTGTAAATTTTGTGAAAAGTAACATGATGATCTTGAGAGATTAAAAAAAATCCTTATCTTATACCGACAGAAGGCTCCAAAAATGTCTACTGGAGGGCTGCTGTGGAAGCAGCTGCAGTGGTGTTAGAGCCAGATTGCAGCAGTGAGCTTTTCTATCCCTGTTTTTTTCCGTCAAAGCTGCCCTGGAAAAAGGGCATGAGTGCCTATACATATACACACATGAACAGGCAGCAATTAATGACCAGAATCCCACAGCATGGAAAACCAGAGACTAAGGGAATGAGGGAATTACCTGCATTTCATAGAAGGTGTGAGGGCTTTACGTCAATTAAATAAACTAAGCACTCCTAAGCAGTAAGCACAGAAATCTCTACATCAGTAGTCATGGTCATGGAAAATAGAGTATAGATGAAGCTCAAGGAGATTAAGGTTGAGGGTCAGCATAAACTGACATTAATAGCTCAACAGGGCAATAGATGGCTAGAGGGTATCAGGGAACAGAGTTTACGTATATTACAGTAAATATTAACTACTAAAATATATCTATTATGTGGGATTGTCCTCTTTCCTCTAACCTTTCTCCTCTTATTTTGCAGCTTTTGGAAATACCTGGTGTATTTCAGATATTAATCCACACACAAAGTTAGCAAAAAAAATAAAATTGCAACCCGAAGACAGTTACATGAATTTGAGAAAATAGATTTGATAACTACCACTAATATGACCATCATTACATAGATATCATTAAAAGTAACTGTAAAAGTATTTGTATGCATGTATACATACATGTGTAGACATTCAGAAACCATTGCTGTGTAGAGTGCACTGCCAGCGACTCTGAATATGGATGTGTGTATGAGTGAATGATAACACGGTGGTTACAGGGGCCCCCAAAATACTCAGCAGCTGTGCCCTCGAAAGCATGGGAACAGGACAATACCAAAAGCTCTACAACAATACGTGCAATAAGCAATTACTGATGCAGACTAGTGCAAAAACCTCATGAAGCCCCTAAAACTGGGAGCAGAGATGGAGGTGTCTTTAGGGGGTATGTATGACTACAACCAGAGCGACCAGTTGGTGGGCACCGTTGCTTCAGAAACAAGTGTGCGGAATTGATCACTATGGGAGCTTCTAGTGCTGTGTATGTAAGTGTTATCTTAAGGAATTAATTTTTCATGCCTGTGTTTGTGTTTGTTCTAATATCCCACCTCTGAGCCTTGGCTGCAACTAGGATGCTGCAAGTCGGAGTGAGATGGTTGCAAAGAGAAATAGAGAGTCAGCAACAAGTTAAAATACAGTCTCCAAGATGTACCTTTTTCATTTACGCATCTCTAGTGTAAGGCAGAAGTGAGAGACATGGGAGTATGAAACATAAGAATTGGGGGTGGGGATACATAAGCAACTTGTAAATACTTTCATGAATTCCAGCAGTCATTTAGTTGTCTGATTGGCTTTCAACATATCAAGTGACTCCATAAAATAGGTAGATTCTAGCCTTAAAAGTTCCATTCATTAGAAACAGCGTGTTACAAATGGAAAACATTATTGCAACATCTCTGGCATCCAAAGAGGGACATTGTGGTAATCAGCTCTCAGGGAGCACTGGCGAAGTCCGTCTTTAGGAGGTTTCTCTCAGTATGAGCATTCATGGTTTGTGCTCCCCAGGGGATACTGCACGGTTTATAACATTGCAGAAATTTGGAAGGAAAGAAGTTGAAGCGTTGAGAAAGATCACACATTTGAGAACATAAAGTAACAACCAATTCAGCGGAATGAAAAGCCAGGTGCTGCTGGGTGCCCCCTCTCCTCCCCCCACCCCACTCCAATCTGTTCTGATCATCACCAGAAGGAAGGGTACGGGCTGAAGGAGGAGCAGGCCAGTTAGGCAACCTGGCAGCTGCTGGAAGGAGATAAACCTGAACCCTGTTGACATCTATAGTAACATAAAAGCAATTAAAATGATACTGTCCTACTGCTGTCATGATGGATTCTGCTTTTGAAAGGCACGGACCAGATGACACACACAATTTTTTATTGGATCCAGATCTTTTTTCGGTGTTTCACAGTAAGTACCTATGTACCTGCTTTATGGCTGCTGTCTTCCTGACCATATCTGAAGACCACGAATCTGTCTCCACTCACCACTGTTTTACCTCTCCTTGCTGAAGGTTACTGATGCTGCAGCTTCCCGTTCACTAAGAAATGGGCAGCAATTTTTTCTCATCTGACTTTCTGTCTGCTGGCCTCGGGCGAAACCAGGCTGAACACATGGTGAGACCAAGAAAAAAGGAAAGAAAGGAAATGTAAAGCAGAGAAAGATGTGCCATTTACATACAAAGAAGAGCTGTTTAGGAAACACTTTTAGGGCTTTCCCCTTCCAGCTACCCTACTGGTACTTTGGCTACCACAACTCAGAAACGCAAAACTGCATCTGTGGGGAAAAGAGAAGCATTTCCAGTCTGTAGATACAGAGCCAGACAAAGGAGAGAAGAAGCATTTGTTGAACTAATGCATCCTTCCAGTCCCATAAAGGTACCCGTAGGAAACAACTGCCTAGACCTTTCTTTGAGAGAAATTTCTTTGCATGACACTAAATGTGCCCCAGCCAGAAAGGTACCCTAACGAGCTTAGACAAGATATCCAGATTTCCAACTCTTTCTGATTCTCAGGGCTGATTTCAGGCCACTCCTTTTAATTACCTACTTTTGGAACTGTGACTGTTTCTGCCCATTGCCTGCGCAGTGAGCCAGAGCCCCGAATCCAAAAGTAGTAAATGCTATGAATCATGCAACGCTCTCATAAAGTTGAAGGATGTAGTAGGAACAACAACGAAGTTAGGACACTGTCTGGTCCACACCCTGGCTGGGAAAGAGGAGACAGCCAACATTCCCCCATCTGAGGCTGGAATTGGGATAAGTTTTGAAAATTAGAGCTGCCTTCATGTGGCACTAATAAAGTTCAGGGGGAAGAGTTGGGCAGAGCAGCCCAGATGAAGGAGGGCAGGGTGAGCATTATGCAAGTGTCCAGATTTGCAGTTCTCCAGTTCAGCTACAAGAACAGACTGGCCTAACCCTCTTGTCGTACAGATTCCAGCTCACAGCACTAAGATCAGAAATCATCACAGCTGGACACAAAAGACAAAGGGAACACAAGGGTTACAGTCATAGGAAATCAATTGTTTTGGAGAATTAGTGAAAGAATCCGGAGAATTTTATGTTTTTCTCTCTTTTAATTTGAAGAGTTTTGTCACTTAGTGACAAAAGTAGAAGTGCCTCTTACATGGAAATCAGAGACCAAACAGATCATACAGACAGTAGGACTTCAGTGATAGGGAGGTAGTTTAAAAAAAATAAAAAAAAAAACACAGAGGAAAAATAAAAGGAGAAAAAAATGCTGTTGCATGGACCGGGCAGGAAGAAAGAAAAGAGCGGCCAAGGTTGTGTATGTGGAACAGACTGAATAGCATACAGTTTCCCTCTTTAGGCTTACATCTTCAGTCATAAAAAAAAGAAAAGGGAAACATCCCCCCATTTTCACGATTAAGTGAGAACCAAAGGCTTTAAAATGTATGAAGCATCAGCAGACACTTTGTGTCTCCTCCAGAAAGGATGAGCCCTACATCACTGGCTTCATGCAGCCCTGATGTCTCCCCTTCTCACTGCCCAAGCACAGCAAGAGGGACTTGCTCCCTCTTCACGTCCTCAGGACCCAGCTTGCCAATGCAGCAGGAAAATAAAGTGCATTTCCCTTCCCTGCAAGCCAGACAACCACAGGGCCTTCTTGGAAGCTTTGCCTTCTCGAACATCATTTACTATCAGAGGGAAAAAGGGAAGATGTTCTCCACACCTTGCAACCAAGAGCTGGCTGCTCACAATGTCTCTGACGCAGCAGACAGTTTCAAGACGTGCACTGCATACTTTGGTGTCTAAGACAGTGACTTCTATGCATGTGACCAAAAAAAATTACCATTGTTGGAAAAGGGCAACATTTCCCACATACATTTGGCCCAGGCACAGAGACCGGGCGTTTCATGTTCGTGGTAATGTTGCTTGCCATAAAGGCCAAGGGAAAGTAAAGAGCATGAGACATATGAGCAGAACAGCTTCTGACCTGAACAGTTTTCAAACAATTTCCATGGAACAGGCTCTGCACAACCTAGCCAAGTCCATGGTCTTTAGCTCCAAAAGGTAAATTTAGCTCCTCTCCTAAATCCATTCTGGAGCAATGCCACCTGAAAGGTCAGTTTGCTGTATGTTGCAGTGTCGCATGATGTAATTTCAGGCAATGACAGCTACAAAAATTATTAATCTCAACGGGACCCTTTCAATCAAAAAAATAAGAAAGGAACAATTAAACTAAGGTTATGATACTTGGGAGCAGAGGGAGTGAGCGATTTCAGGGACAGAAGCACCAAGGGAGTGGAAATTGTATAATGGTATGTTACAGGGTCAGTCATTTAAACCAACTTTATGGTTGGTGGCAAGAAGAGGTAGCTTGGGGACTTGATTTGTCACATCCCAAAGAAAACGTTTAAAACAGGTCAGATGATCTCTGTCCTGAAAGTATTTATTTTTTTCTGCAGTTATAAAGAGAGTCTAACGTGACTAGATCAGAGGCAGTTATCCGCCAAGTATAGAACAAAAGTACATGACACGTTCAGAGGTTAAATGGATCCCACCCAGAATTTCTGCTCTAGATGGACATTGTTTTATTCTTTAATTGTTTTCTTCTTGCTGCCATCAGCAACAAACTCACCAGCATGCAGCAAGGCTAGCAAATCACAGGGAGAAGCTCAACCTTCGCAAGAGAGTCTATACCCATCGCTAAAGAGGTGAAGGGCATAGGAAGATCAAAGAGGATCCATAATCCTGCCTGTGCAAGTAGCATTTTGAATATAATCATAGAAAACAGGACTGGAAAGAACCTTGACAGGTCATCTGGTCCATCCCTTGCTCTAAGGCAAGATCCATCAGACTTTCCAGACCTTAACTGTTCTTGTCAAATATATGTCCAACTTGTATTTAAAAAGCCTGCAGGGACAGAGGTGCTGTTCACTCCTGCTTTATTTACCCTTACAGATGCTTTACAGGTACTTTTTATTTTTTCCTATTTGGCCTAAATTTCTCTTACTGTAACTTACATACTGTTCTCAGAGGATGTGGATAAGAGATTATTATCTATCTTCAGCAGCTTTGACGTAGCTGAAGGCTGTTATCAACATCTTCCTCCAATCTTCTCATCCTTAGGCTAATTTTTTCAGTCTTTCCATATACATGATGCTTGCTAAACCTCAGGTCATTCTCATTTCAAAATTAGTAGTGGCAATGCTGAAACGAATCTAGAATGGACAGATCTTGCCTCTTTTAGATATCTCTGAATCATCCTGTATATTTTAGTTTATTTAATTAGCCTGGCAAGCACACTGAGTTATTGGGAAGTAAAATGAGCCCCATTTCGCATAAGAGGACATAAGGTAGAAAGGATTTGTTGCTCTCCACTCTGCATATGTACCTCCACCACAGCCTAACTGTACACCAGAGCAAGACCCAAGCACAGTCCAGCTCATCGTCCACGAGACAGAAACCAAGTTCACATGCTATAGGGGAGCCACAGTGTGCTTTGCCCAGGTATTCTGTCGTGACAAGGCAGCACAGTGCAGTTTCTCTAAAATATAAATAGATACAACCAGAGACTAAGGTCAGGATTTCAAAAGTCATTCAGGCATTATGCTGTTGAGAATTGTAAGGTCCATTTTGCTTAGAGTGAGATACTTAATATATTTAAATACCTAATGATGCAGACATGTGACTAATATTTAGACACCTCCCTTCTCATCATTTTAGGCATCCTCATGATTTTAGAAATTCCTGGAGAAATGTCCTCTTATCCACATCTGGTCTGACCAGGGGAGGCTGTAGCTCTTCTTGTGCTCATTCATGTCACAACATTAATATTTTACAACTCTACTATCAATGCAGTATAGGACACCATTCAATTAAGTATTTAGAAACATATCTTCTAATGATTAATCTAGTGTGTGCATGACTGAAACTGAAGCACTTAGTGCTTTTAGGCATGTAATTACTGGTAAAAAAGCAAGGCTTCATTCCAGGCTCTGGCATTACTCTCAGAGTCGCAGCAACTGCTTGTGAATCCTATTCATTATGTTAAGACTGTCAATAGATATGGCTGGGAAATACAACAGGAGTGAAGGACTGAAAAGGAATGTATAGTTTCTAGTTTCGCCCAGTTTCCACACATTTATTAATCTTGATAGAACAGCAGGAAATCATACTGTAAACCACGAAGAGCCTGTTTAAAACCACCTTCAGAAAAAAACAGCTTTTACATTTTAAAGACAGGGAACTAAACACTTAGAGCCCACTGATTGATTCAGTAGCATCAGTAAACATTTATTAAAATGAAGAATAAGCTGTGTGAAATGTAAACTTCAGGTAGTTGGACACCACCCTGATCTATCACATATATTTTTATTTTCATTCCAGTAGAGTTGTCTGAAGTTGATAAAACATTCTCAGCTTTCGGCACCCAACAAACATTTGAAATTCTTCACTTTGTACTTTTTCTTGGTTATAGTGACTGAGAAAGCGAAGAAAACTGTTCCAGAGGATCCGTTATTTTATCCTTCCTTTTATTACTTTCCTAAGCTTGAATGGTCAGTGTTTCACATTTTTGTTTGTTTGGTTTTTGGGGTTTATTTTTTTTTGGGGGGGGGAACGTTCATATAAGTAGTCACACCATACTTCGAGGAGCAGATTGACAGATTGGCTTTCTTTTTCTTTGCTGGCTTGAGGGAACTTTTGGATGGGAGGTCCTGTTGCTCTCATACAGTGCGGTGACAGCCCTAGAGGTGGATATTGCATACGAATGGCTCACCCTGGATGCTTTCACCTCCAGAGCCCCCCCTTGCCCGACCCCTGATGCCGGTGCCGCACGTCCGAGGTGCAGAAAATCCAATTGCCGTCACCGCGGGGTTGGGGCCAACACGTTCCCTGCGGAGTAAACGACTCCTAAAATGCAGAATTAGGGTATTTCCGCCAACTACGAGCTGGTGTGTGTGTGGGGGGGGAGCGGGCGGGGAATCCGTG
>NW_009646233.1:86802-124118 GCF_000708025.1 Charadrius vociferus | reverse complement strand
GCTCTTCCGTAGCACCGTTAAAACCGGCGAGAGCCCCCGAAGCCTTCGGCTGACGAGTGAAGCCTCCCAAACATGCGCGTGTGAAAGGTAAGCGGTGGCATCCTCGTCTCGCACCGAGGGAGGCAGGAAAAGAACCATCTGCCTCGTGCAGCTTCCTGCTGCTTTTCTGGTTTTTTACGTTTTGGGTTTTTTTCCTTTTTTTTTTTTTTCCCCCCTTTTTTTTTTTTTTTTTTTTTTTGGGGTTGGGAAAGTCCTAAGTGACCTGGGACTACAGTTGTTAACTCACGAAGCTCACTGCCTTCAGCCCCAGGACGGCAAGTGGCGGTTCCTTGAGCTGGTACTGCGTGAAAGTCGTGCATCATCGCTTGGCGCAGCTCCTGCCAACTCTTGAAGTTCGCTTTGGTATGAATGAAAGTAGCCCTTCTCTCTGCTTTCCTGTCATTCCCTCTTGAAGCAATATAAAGCTGTGGTGTTTTCCTGCGTTTTCAAGCTGGAGTAGCTTGTTTTTTGGACACAAGTTATGGCAATATAAGAAATAGATACAATTGTGAATGAAATACAGGAAATATTGCTCAACTAGCTGGAGACTTTTGGTCACCCTTAGAAGATCATTTGCAATTTAAATAACACTAAAGCTTTAATGTAGTCTAAACAAAGGCAATCTCGCCTAAATATTGCCACGTTATGTTTATCATGCCAACAATTATTATAAGTCATTGCAGTATTTCAAAAAAAGGAACAATTCAGCTGAAGGGCAGCAGTGGGAATCAATAATTCAGATGCTGTTTATTACTCTGAAAGACTCTTGCTGGGTAGCCTCGGGCAAGTCACTCCACCTCTCCATGGCTCTGTTTCTTTCCTCGTAAAACAGATAAATGTGCTTGCTTGCTTCACAGGGGTGTTGAGAAGTTTAATTAATTAATTTGTTTCATAACTGCTTGGAGATCCTTGGGTGCATTTTTCTACAGAAGCGCTAAATATTATTTTAACTATGAGTTCTTTTACTGTGTGTCACTGCTTATGTGTGTTTCTTCAGTGACCTAAATTAGCTAAGTATTCAGTGGAAGTCAACAAAGTAGCAGTTCCAGATTGGGATTTTCTTGACTCTCTGTAAACTACACTGGGATGTGAAACCAAAATATACTAATCACAGCATATTTTATTGGGACAGAACTACTGGTACTTTAACAAAGTGTCATTTCCTTTTCTTGTCACTCAAAATAAGAGTTTGTTTTTGTTGTTTTGTTTGAAGCATTGTGATACCTTGCAAAATTTTGGATTGCCATGAAAAAAAAATAAGTGTTGTTATTTAATACAAGAGAAAGAGATGAGAGCAGCTTAAAAACATATCTGGGTCCTTTACTGTGGAGACTGACCTCAGAAGACACTCAGTGCTGGTTTTCCACTGCATATTCATATACAGTCTCTTCTAAACCCCATTCTTTTGTCATAGAGAATATGGGTTGCAAAGGAAGAAATATATTAACTGGACAAACTGATTGCCTGTGACGAAAGTTGATAGATCTTGGTTGCCCAAGAGTACTCAGTTTTTGTTACAGTTTATGTTAGTTGTTTTAACTAGATATTTAGTAAACCGCCACAATGGAGAGGAAAATATGTTTGATCACCTGGCTAAATGTTAGATGTGATTGTCATACGTTGCATACAGTTAAAAGTAAAAAGGAGTAGCTGAAAGGTAGTTTTAGAGTGACATCTTGGTTTTGGTGCCTTCTAAAGGCTCATCTCAAACAGCACACACGTGAAGTCTGTGTGCATCATCTCTTTTCCTCAAGTACAATATGCTCAAGTACAAAGCACATAAGCTTTTGCAAACCTGAATTCCAATAAAGCCTAGATCTGTGGTGGTAGAAAGTCATTCCCACCGTCAGACAGCTGTTGGGTTGTGAATGAACGTAGTGAGCTTATTTGCTGGTGGAGAAACGACCACGTCCATCAGTACCCGGCAGCGTGAGCAGTGAGAGCTAGGGTTAAATGAGGCTGTAAAGGAGTCTGTAAAACTGAAGTGTCCCTTCTCTCAGAAGCGACTGCATTTAGCTAAAACTGAGTCACATTCCTAGGCTTGTGTGTGGAAACTTGCACATCTGGCACCCACAACATACTCTAGCAACAAGCAGAAAGAAATGTCCTCACTACTGCTATTGTTCCTGGACATTTTGCAAGAAATAAAGCCTGTTTTCCGGGTTGGTTTTTTGGTTGGGTTTTTTGGTGATTGTTTTCTTTTTTTTTTTTTCCTGAAGGGATTAGAAACATAAGGAAAGAAACAACTTTCTGTAACCATTGTTTCCTGGTTTAGACTTGGTAATCCAAGTGTCTGGAGAGTGAAAGAGAATATGAGTTTTGCTCAGCAAGTCGTATTTAATTGGTAAATATGATATCTCAGCAGCAAGTTTGCCCTGGCTGTTTACACCTTCTTTGCTGTCTCCATTCAGCTGAGGTAGATAAAAGAGCTTAGTTACAGTAGCGCAGTCCCCTAAAGCTGTCTGGGCGTTGCGGGAATCACGTGAAGGACAGAGTGCTGGAAATAGTTTCTCACATCAGGTGCTGACATCACACTTTCATCCGCTCTTGGGACATGGTCAGGTGGGAAAGCCCAGGCACAATGCGGCCATTATGTACGTGGTCTGAAATTACCTTTGTTTGGTCTTTTTTTCTGTTTTTCCCCTCCCCTGTACAGAGCGCACAGCAGAAATCGGCAGTAGCATTACGTAGAGCAGGATCGCAGGGACCTCAGTCCCTTGACTCAGGCAGGTATTGTATCTCAGTGCCAGGCAAATGTAATTTTAGCATAGCAGTTCTTTCACCGCAGTTGCCCTGGTAGATGTTCTTGGTTTGTTTTTGTTGGTTTTCATCAGAAATAGTAAAAATGCTGAATGTTTGGTATAAACCCAGTATGCCATCTTAAGTCTTCTAATCAAATGGCTGCCTAAAGTTACTGAAGTATTTTCAAAAGTTGTTTAAAAGCATTTCTGTGGATGTCACATCATTTTAAAGCCTTTTAATCAGATCCTTGTAACTGTGGTGCATTACATTTTTTGCCAAAACAATGCGTCAGGTTTCAGTTCTGCTGCGAAAGCTGTGGCTGAACAACTCAAGATCAGAAATGAGATTATACAATTCTAAATTTCATAATTAACCTTTAATTTAATGGTTGTGTTGATGCCTACTCACACAAATTGGTCATGCCAATTGTGAGTAGCAAAATTTTGCAGGAATAATGTAGCCTTCTAACTCCAGTTGTGTCTTCTGTCCATGAAAACGTAATTGTCACTTTTTATCAAGCAGATTCTGGGCAGCAGTGAAGACAGTAGTAATAAACCTGAAGGAACTACGGGACAATACATTTTATTGTCTCTCCAAGTCTGTACCTTGAAAAAGATCACCTGCATCTGGGTACATACATATTATATCTATGGATGGATGGATGGGTAGGTAGATTGACAGACAGACTAGATGCTACATCTGTATGTATATAAACCATAGATAATGAGATAACAGATGAAAGCAGAAGAGGTAACAACAGAATTGTACCAATAATAATGAAGAGCACATTGATCTGCAGTGAGCTGTGACTACGGGGTAGTGTGGTGCAATTTAGGTCTACAAACACAGACGCATTTATCCTATAGCAAAAGAAGGAATAGTTCTTCTATGTGAATACACATTTGAAGTCTGCATACACACTTCTTAAGATGATATATGTATTTTTAGATAATATAAAATCAAGTGTTGATTTAAATTTCTTAGAATTAAGTCTTTTTATGTTCATAAATTGACTTTGCTGGTGCTCCTACATGCTGTCACAATGCTTTAACATAAATAATAAATAAAATTTTAACATGGTTTTGTATGCAAGACTGGGTCACAAACAGGATATGGAAACATAGTTAAAATGAATTTTGATCCCATAGCAACTGAAGGATGTGGCGTGTTTTAAAATTCCTGTCTCTTGATATGACGTCCTGTGGAAATGCTTTAAAAAAAAAAAATCTATTTGGTAACTTCAGCTACTGAAGTCTGTAGATGGAACTGGTTTTGTAAGACTCCAGCTGGAATATTTCATTCACTTCCAACATAGGAAGTTCCGTTCCAACACACGGAAAAACTTCTTTACGGTTCGGGTGACAGAGCACTGGCACAGGCTGCCCAGGGAGGTTGTGGAGTCCCCTTCTCTGGAGATTTTGAAGACCTGCCTGGATGCAGTCCTGAGTAACGTGCTCTAGGCAATCCTGCTTTGGCAGGGGAGTTGGACTAGATGATCTCTAGAGGTCCCTTCCAACTCTGAAAATTCTGTGATTCTCTGATCTTGGAGGCAACTGAATGAAGGACAATTAAAACAACAAGAAGGAAAGATTAAAACTGTTAGGTATACATTGTAGAGGCTAACAACAAGCCAGGGCACTTAAAACATTTACAAGTTTTTGGAAGAGTAAAGTTCAAGAGTAATAAAGAGTAACAAAGAAGTATGAGCTGGAAAAGAAGATAGAAATCAAAGTCAGAAATGGAAACACTAGTCGCAGTATCAGAAGTTTCTGGTGCTGTAATCAGCCTCCTAAAAAGTGAGGGAAGCTCCATGGCACGCAGCACTCTTTGAGTGGGCTGGATTAAGCACCGGGAGGAATTTTGTTTTGACAGCAGTAGAATTGGCTTTCCCCTTTGCATGTATGATTGATTTTTTTTTTTTTTCCTGTCCTTTTATTTGCGCCTCCTGGGCACCGCAGTCACCCGCTGAAGGTTTTCCAGCTCTTGCTCCAGCACCGTGGGTGTGCCACTCGGTCCACACAGACACCACGCTCCTGCTTACCGCAGATAATCTCTTCCTTCGCTCGCCTCCCCTCACGAGGCGCAGTTGCACTTTTGGGTTGTGGGCGGCCGTCAGAGGATGCCCCAAGCGCGGTTCCTGATACCCCACAGCGAAGGGTTCGCAGCCACACGGCCCTGACTGGGGCTGTGCACGGGGGCCAGGAGGATGCGCTACTTCCCAGCAGCTGTGGAATGAATACCGTTTCACCACCCAAATTACTTTTTGGTCTGTGTTTCTGCAGTGACAATGTGGCAGTGCCTGGGACAATCATAGTCCTGGACCCCAAAAGTGCCCTACATGCTGTAACTGTATAACAGATGGAGGAGTGGTTTGCAGGATTGACTGCTGGGACAGTAATGGAGCGGACAAATAGTTAATGTATCCTTTAAGCCTATATGAAAATTCTCAAACTGTCTTCCATTAGCATTAGCTTCTGTGAAAACATTTCTGAAAAAAAAAACAAAAAACTATATTTTTCATTATGGAAATTCCCTTTAACAACTACTTCAGCTCAGGATAGAACAAAAAATTCTGGTACTCTAAAGGAAATCTTTCTGTGGTAGTTTATAGCTTTACAGCTTTGATGGATGGTAAAAGGGACTGAGCTTTCATTCGTTGAATGTGGATGCCTTAACAGGCATGTCGGTACTGGTCAGGAATGATCGCTTTCAGGATTCTGGATATCAAAATGACTTATCTTACTCATTCTATACAGTGAAGTATGGAATAAGAGATCTCAGTAAGGGTTAGGAATAGAAATGTTAGTGCAACCAAAAAATTATTGGGAAAGCTTTTCTATGGTAGGATAAATGATAAAATAGAGGAAAATTCCAAATTCCCAGATTATGGTTTGGGCATGCAGACAATTTAAGTCTTGTTTTTGCTTGAGGCAGAGAAAAGGTTATGCATTCAGTGTGTGTGTGTGTATGCCCTGTAAATTTTTATATACAGTGGCAAAACAGACAAATAAGCTTTGAAATGAAGGGAATAAACAGACGAAACTTCCATCACAGATACCTTACACATCCTACTGAAAACTTATAGAAATACTTTGCAGTTGCTGTCCTATCTGCAGCGTGGTGGAGAGTGAGTGAAACCCTCCATTCTCCCAGAATGATGGTCTCGCACGGCTGTGTACTGCTTTAAATAGATCCATTGAATTTTGTTCATAGATCAAAGGACAGACACAAGTTTAAATCTTGACTGCTGACATGATGTCATATACTGATAATTCCTACAGGAACTGGTTATTTCTGGTTGCCTTTACGATTTTCATAGCACAGCTGTTGTTCAGACACATAAGTTGAGTCAAAGCTTCTTTTAAGGTGTTTCAGATCGCTTCCTCACAAGTGCAATACTGACACCTGGGTACCTGACCTATACTTTATTTTATTGTAGATTTACTTCTGAATTATAGTTGGGATGTCAGTATTTAAGCTTTTAAATACCTTTGACATTATATAATTGTGATGTAGCATATTTCTCATCGTGAAAAAAAATCAGAGGAAGAAATGAAGCAATGTCCCCTGGTGGTTAAGGTCGTAATAGGTATTTTTCAAGTTGTAAGCAGTGATTTTTACACCTTTCCAGCATTTTTATTGGAAAGACAGATGGTCAGTGTTTTTTTATCTGACAGACCAGAAGGGCGGTGGAGGAAGGACTCCTGAACTGCTCTTCTCTTGGGACACAGGAGTTTCTTGCACTGGTGTCTGGTCCCACAGCTTTGAGAGGGACTCAGCAGAACCGCTTGCTGATGTGGGAACTACACAGCTTGGGGCATTGGTCTGTAGATTTATTGTGATTGTTACAGTACTAAGATACGTTTATACTTTTCTTGGTTCCCCTCCGTCTGCTGCCCAGTTTTGCTCAGTCAGATATGTGTCTGTGAGTCAGTAGGAACCAAATGACAACATATATGGGAATTAGTCTCTATTGACCCTTTCACCTCTCTGTTTTCGTGGCCTTACCCTGCATTGTTTAGTAGTTAAAAGTCATTGGATTTAGTTGGAAGACTTAATTGCTCTCCCAGTTTTAAGTATGTTTGCAAAATATTTACATCAGTGGTAAAACTGACATTGTTGGACAAAATAGCTCTCCACTTGATGCAAGCATCATGATTTTAAAATGCTACTATTTCCAACTGATTAATTCAGTTTTCTAGATTCTTCTTCTTTATCAGCAACAAAGTCTTTTGCAATGTGTATGAACAGATGTGCTAATGATTTGAGCTATTTGGACAAAGTGCCAAAAAAGAGTTCCTGCAGAAGTTTGGTTTTCTCCACTGTGGTCTAACCCAGCACAGCACTCCTCGTGGCAAGCAGTTACGTCTTGGCAGCTGCCAACTTCGGCACAAAGAGATGCTTACCCATCTACATATAGTGGAACAAGATACCATGCACATCTTACTGCAACATTACCTGTTAGTTCCGTGGCATGAGTGTGGCGGCAGCTGTTGCTGGTGGTTGACCATTTATTTTTAAAATATCTGTGACTCTCCTACCTCTTTTAGCATTGAGTTGTGGAGTCCCCTTCTCTGGAGATTTTCAAAACCCGCCTGGATGCAGTCCTGAGTAATGTGCTCTAGGCAATCCTGCTTTAGCAGGGGAGTTGGACTAGATGATCTCTAGAGGCCCCTTCCAACTCTGAAAATTCAGTGATTCTGTGGTTGGGTGCTAAAATTGTGTATTTTATTTAGCGCTGGTGCTTTTGAATGGCTTAACAAGGTGATCTTATCATGTAATTTAAGTTGTGACAAAAGTAGAGTGACGGTGTTGTTCAACATGAAATTTGGAACTGACCACGTGTTACAAAAAATGAGTTGAAAAGGCTTGCTTTAACTTTGAATTATTTATCAAGAAGCAATGCAAAAAAATTACGGAAGTTAAGCCCTTGCTGATTCAGAGGTCAAAGTCTAAGGTAAAAGGTTGCAGGCTGAACCTCAAGATTAGCTTTTTGTCAGTATGGTGGAACAGTTTTTCCACTAAATATTTGAACACAACTCTTACCGAACACTTGTGGAAGTAATTCAGGTAGCAACAATGAGAACTGAAGCCTTTGTGGAAAATAGGAGCTGCCCAACAGAAGACGAAAAGTTGTAAAATCTGTGGAGATGTCTCTAAATGGTAATTTTGAGTTTTAAACTAGTTAAAATACATTTCTTTTGTATATTTTTTTTCGTGCAAGCATAGAGGTTTGATACTCAAGCTGAATGTCAGTACTCCTCATACCTTCTCTGGAGACAACTAGGCATTTTGCGGGGAGGTTCAGAGGAAAGCCAGCATATCTGCAGCGGAGATGCCAGGATTTTGCCTGCAGCATCTCCTGAGCAATCTAGAAGGAGAAGATAGCATGGCGGTGGGAAGCCCAGCTGTCACTGAGGATGTAACTCCATCCACCGCCTTCTAGCTGGAGGCTCCTGTTCCTGTTTGAGCATTAGCCTTCCCCAGGGTACACAGCGAGGTGGCAGAGGGCCCATGACCTCAGCGAGCATAGACGAGAGCTGTGTGCTGTGACAGTCACTCCTGGTGTGACTGAGTGGGTAGTTCTGACTTGTTTGTGTCCCAGCCCTGGGCTCTGGGAAGCTCTTTCATTCAGAAACCTGAGTAAACTGTGGATAAGCTGTTGCGATGCCTCCTGTTTGTGGAAGTTCTAGTCACCAGAAATCCCACCTTTTCTGTTCCTGGCTGCAAAGGTTGGTGAGAACACCATGTTGGAGGTGAGTCATGGGCTAGTGTTGGAGACGCTAGCAGACACACCTTGATTTCTGCTTTTTACGAGGTGATACAAGTGTCTCAGCAAAAAGCATCCACAAAGCATAGTGCCTCTTCAGAACTGATACTGCAGAAAGCCATCATATTCTACATGTCTTTATTTTTGTAATGATCCGCAAGAAGGTCAGATTGCTTCAAGGATAGCTGTGCCGGCTGAGGGTCCTACCAGTGCTGTCTTATCTTCACCCTCCTCTGCTGCCCCTCTCCCACTCCTCTGCTTTCGCCTCTGGAGTGGCCTTTCTGTGCACAAGTGGCAGGAGTAAACAGGGTCTCTCTTTTCCTTTAAGTATCGTATTAAATCAAGTTTATTTGGTGAACTTATTTGTATATACCCATGTCCAGTTCAGTTATTGTCATCAGTTTTACCATTTTATTTTTTTTTTGCTGCAGTTGAACATCTACTCATTGATGCAGATGGGGAGAACTGCAATAGCTAAGTTTTAGTCTGTTTTTTTTTTCTAGAATAAATGATGTTCTTTACTGTTTGTTTCTGCTGGCAATGGAGTGGAAATCATGGCAAATGCTCTTTCAATCTCGGGCTAAGAGAGCCTTTTCAAAGCTCATGATAGCATTTTCTTCAACGCACAAGCATCCTTCGCTCTCCTTTTAATTTTTAATACTTTATCAGGTCATGGTTTCCAAACTGAATAAAAAAACCCCCTCATTTTCAGAAAAGGTTGAGTTGCTTGGTAAAGTTTTTCTTGGAAGATGTGAACTGGTAATGATGTAGTGTAATATGAGAGTAAGAAATTCTTTCAACTTTAAAAAATGGTATTGCGAGTGCGATTTAAGCGATCAGAAAGCCCAAGCTCCTATTCTTTTGAGCCCTGTGTATCAAACAAACTTGTAGCAGGTTCACTCACAACTGCTTAATTGGAGTTTATACAGACAGTTATCTATACACATCTGGCTTCACCTCAGCTACGCAGATAATCAAGGTTCGTATGTGTGTCTTTGAACAGTGCTATGTGTTTCTTTAGCTTTCAGTATGCAAGTAAGTTAACTGAGGAAACATCAAAGTATAGGGTTCAACACAGTTCAATATGATTTCTGCGTCAGTGTTTTTGGCTTCCACCCGACTCTGGTACACTTACACCATTGTATTGAATTTTAAATAGTCCCTAAATATTACTATCTTTGGCCACGTTATTCTGCTGAAGGTGCTTTGGTTCTTTTGTAAGTGGTTTTATGTATATATATATTATTAACCAGTTTAGTTTCTAAACACTGAGGAATGGTGATCATGCCCATTATCCCTATGGAGTTACCTGGACAAGTCAGTGAAGTGTGTGGTCAGGTCTGGTCCGAGTTGTCGTCCAGAAGTGCTTGATGGTGTGCGTGGTTGAAGGCAGTTCTGCCGCTTGAAATCCCTGCAGGGGTGGTTTGTCATGGCTGTATCCAGAACCATCCAGTTTGTATTTCCTCACTATCTAGGTGATCGTTTTTATTGCAAACCTACGTGTTTATTCTATTTGGAGATTTGTGATTGTTTGCGTTGCTACTTTTGCTGGTCCTGCTTCTTAAGGACATCACAGATGAGAAAACATGGAATATCTGTCTCTCTCCTCGCTCTCTCTAGCATGGTTTGGGCCATAGCCATGCCATCCCAGAGCCTCCCATGGGCGATTCTCTCCGCATGGTTGTGGCTGGTACCTCCACAGACGTTTGCATGGAAGGGAAGGTGGAATCCTCTCTTGCTGCCTCCGCCCATCCACCAGTCACACCAAGCTGAGCCCTGCAAAGTGATGGGACAGGGCTCACTGGCCGTACTGGGTCGTGGCTGCCATGGGTTATTGTCTTCATATCATAGGAAGGGCATCAGTGTGATTTAACCAAGAATAAATAAGAACGACTTTGTAGGCCTGCTTTTGGCACTCCCTAGTGACTTTCTTCCAGATTTTGACTCTGAATATGCTGCCTACGAATATATTGTGGATTGGTTTTCCAGTTATGGTCTTGTTAGTCTAAACAACGTGGTAGGGTGGTTGCTTCTCATATACAAGGTCAAAAAAAGTGTTTACCTTTCTCTATTAAGTGCACACATGCATAAGGGGAGAAAATGAGGGGGGGGTTATTGAATTCTTAAAATTTGGGCTATGAATTTTAGACAACACCGGAGCTGTTTGATGATGGTGAATTACCAGGAAATGTGTGATCAGATTTACAAAGAGGGAGTTCTGGGGAACCTTACCGTGTATTCCCTAATCTCTGGTCAGAAACCATCCCTGAATTTATGTATGTGCTTAATTCTCATTAATGTGGAGAAGTACTTACAGAAATCAAACCAAAGAAAAGAATGCATGAAGTCCTTACTGCTAGCTGGGATTTTTTTCTGATTGTGTAAGCCAGGAGACTTTTTTCAATGGATGGTGATCACAGAAAAAGTTACAGGCATTTTTTGCCTTTTTTCAGATTTTTTTTAGGTTCTTTCCTCTGTCCCCAGTTCTAAAGAATCATAAAAACTTAAAAAAACCCAACACCAAACTATGTGGTTTTTGCTTTTTGTTTAATTATGAAAAAGCAGCTATTCTCAACAGTTAAAAAAATGACATCATGTTTCAAACATGTTTCAAACATGATGTACCGGTTTGGCTGTTTTTTTACCTGCTTCCTTTCAAAATATACTGTTGTATGGTTTCCTAATTTATAGATGAGAATACAAGTAGACTTGAGTATGTTTGGATAAACTATGGTGTATGTTTCTTTGTATGTGTGTATGCGGTGAGCAAATATGTAGATATAGTAAAAGTATTACCAAATAAACCACCCTGTGATAGCTGTAATGTGTCCTGTAATGATTGGTTTACATCCAAAAAAGGGCAAAACTTACCTGCAAAATAGGTTAAAATACTATGAAAATGTCGTCTTCCATTAGGCTCTGTTAAAGCAATTATGCTACGCACTGTGGTATATAAATGTAGGCAGCTATAGGGTGCAATATTATTTTTACCCTGGTTTTTCAGGAATGCACAAGAAAAGATGTACTTCTGGGCCAAAGTTGCCTGCTCCCAAATTAATTTTAGGAACTGAACACAAGCACCCAGAGGGTCTGTGTACCCGGTAATCTTTGAGGGACCAGTCTATCAAGGTTGTCTCATTGTCTATGCACATATTAATGACATTTTTGAATAAGGATGTGGGTCTCTAAATAAGGGTGTAGCAGCCTAAGTTTCTGTTAGAAAATTTTGGTACCTATAGGTAGGGAGCTGTGGGGAGAAATAAAAGGTGGCTTTGTACTTCAGCTTCTTACGAGTTTTATGACTGAATCCTATGAAACAGGTTTTCCATGGAAAAAAAAGGTTTCATATTTGTTTTTAGGTTTTCTTTCCTTCTGTCTATTTCTCCTTGTAATAATTGAAAACTACTGTTCATTATTTACATAAAACTGTCTCTCTTGGGTCTGCTTTCTGTAACCTTTCCCCTCGGAAGAATTCTAGGAATTTGCTGGCTTTCCTCAGGGGGATCCTGGTGATGTTTTATCTGAGACTTAAGGCTGGATAGTTGATAATTTTTACAAAGTAACTTACTATTTTAAATACTTGCATTTAGCCGCTGCATAGATTTGCCATTGGAGCGCATTTTGAGAAGTCTTGTATGTAGGAAAATATGCAAATATGCGCTTTAATTTAACCTTCACCCTTCTTGGTAGCTGGCAGTAAATCTCCACATGCAAAATGGAGAGCTCCTTAGAAAAATAATAATAATAATGCAAAAACCGTAAGTGCCCCAAAGGCAAGGCATTTCAGCTGTTTTTCTAAGGCTCTGCCGCTTTCTCTTTGTCTCTCCTCTCTCTCTCTCTCTTTTTTTTGAAAACGAGGACGTGTCAGAACCGGAGGCCTCGAGCGCTGTATAAAATGACCCCGGTGCAAACCTCCAGCATTCCTCATCCTTCCCTCTCCAGCTGCTAACATCAGCCAAGGCAGCACGCAGGCTTGGCTGCCGCCAGCACAAGCTCCCTGGCTCTCCCCCTTTCCCGCTCCCCTCCCGCCCTCCTCTGCTTGCCAGTACAGTCAGCACTGCTTTGTATTAGGCACCGTTGCAATTATTTGAAATCCCGAGTACCGGAGCTGTCAGTGTGTTCCTTCCCCTCGTATCAGCTACTAGAGGGAAAGATGCGGGAGGGTGGAGCTTTCTTCAAAGTGTGCAGGTTTTTCTTTAGGATGAATTGATCTGTAGGTGTTTTGTGTGAAGTATTCATACAGAAATGATTTGAAAGCCACCTGGACAATACATGGTTGGGTTTTTTTTAAGTATAGGTGGAGTTGTATTTCCCAGAGAGCAATCCTGAATTATAGCGTCTCACAGATTCTTTTTCTAACTCTCTCTTTCATGTCCATCTGCCGTAGGATATTTCAAAGATGGTTTGGCTGCCACTGAGACTTGGAGATCTGATGCCACAATGAGGACTCACACACGGGGAGCCCCAAGTGTGTTTTTCATACACGCGGTTTGCTTCGCCTTTGCCTACGGCGCCAGAGAGGACGCGATGGTTCCTTTTGTCAACGCCAACTATGACAGCTACCCCATGCTCTACTTCTCCAAAGGGGACGTGGAGGCTCTGCGTCTCCAGGCCGCCACCACGCACCGGCACATTGCGGCTCGTCTGATTGAGGCGGTGCAAACGATGCTGTCGAATCCCCTGGAGTACCTTCCTCCCTGGGACCCGAAGGAGTTCAGCGCTCGGTGGAATGAAATTTACGGCAACAACCTCGGGGCCCTGGCGATGTTCTGTGTGCTCTACCCTGAAAACATGGAGGCCATCAGCATGGCCAAGGATTACATGGAGAGGATGGCGGCTCAGCCTAGTTGGTAGATTTTTGTCTTTTTTTTTAAAGTTGTTCTTACGGTATAAACTGCTTGCAGTAGGAGGAGTGAGTGGATGAGTGAATTGCTTAAATTATTTCCGTTGTTCTTCTGTTCACTTTAACAGTGACTAACTTGCTGAATGCATTTACCCTCATCTGGACCAGCAGTGACACACAGTTTTTCACCTTCACTGGACTTACCCTGTTGCAAATTAATGCTGAAAGAAGCAGCATGATCCTTTGTGTACCATCCTAATTGCTGTAAAGTTAAAAAAAAAAAAAAAGAAAATCCAAACCCACTCCCAATCAGAAGGCAGGGCTTCACATCTGATTTGTGGCAAGAAGTGCTAAAAGTATTAATTTTTAATCTCTTTTTTCCCCCATACTCGTACATATCTTTTGGTTAATTCTTCTGTAGGAAGTATTCAGGAAAGGGGGACCTTTGAAAAAGGTATAATTAGGTGTAGGTAAAAATGAGACTCTTGAGTTTCTGCAGTCTGTTCTAACATCTGAGCTTCAGTTCAGACTTGCAGCTCTACTTGGCTGTACAGTTCTTGGGCCTCTCGTTAAGACATACTAGGACATGACAGAGATAGCTGCCCATCTGATTACTTTACTGGAACTGCCTGAGTAACTGGCATTTGCATGACCACCTCCTGGACTAACTTCACCTGGGGGTAAGTTGTCATCCACAAGTTACTCCGTCCTCGCTGTGCCACGCTTTCTATGGGGACAGAAGTTACTGTTCTCACTGTACAATTGTCTAGCAATTGGGGACCTCAAGGTCTTTCACCTCATCTTCCTTTTTCATACCCACCAGCAATTTATCTCCCTTTTTTCTCTCAGGCAGACACATTTCCCCTACCCCCCTGCAGCAGTTGCCACTTGGTGCACCTTGCCAACTGTGGTCCAGGGTTGCTGCCACTGTGAGGAGGTCAGAGGATGGAAACAGGGACTTTGCCAGGACGGTGGCTTCTGCCCAGGGCAGCAAGCTGGAGCTGCAATGGGGCACCGCTCCCCTCTGTCGCAGCTGCTGTCCTACAGCTCTGTAGTGGCAGCAGCTCAGCAGAAGTCTGAGTCAGGTTTCAAGTCAGCACAGGAAGAAACATTAGCTGTTCAAGCAGTATGCATTGCTCAAACTATTATCCCTTAGCTTCTTTGGATTAAGACCAACTAGTAGTGTCCTACAAACAGCATCCATCTGTGGACCGTGATTGGAACTACACTGGATTTGAGCTAGCGTAACTTGGGATCCATTTTCTCCTGATAGGCAAAATTTAAAAGTCATTACAGTGCTGGAGCTCCCCTACACCAAGTATTAAAGTGGTGAATGCCACAGAAATACAGCTTCAACACCTTCCGCCCTCGTTTCGTTTTTTGCACTCTCTTAACTTGTCATGGGTAGTGTAAACACATAGTTACATGACCATCTGTTCTAATGGAATAAGAAAGAGGAGCAAATAATATTTTGAGTAGTGGGACTTATTTGTGTCTGTCTTTCTCAGTTTTGTGTGTCTCACTCACTGTCTCAATAACCGCATTTCAGTTCCTTGTGTCCTGTCGTTACTGCCCTGGATTAATTGTGGTTCCTCTGTCCCTTGCCATAATGCCGTCCTTTGTCCCAGCTGACCAGATACCAATCAGAACTGAGTAGATATCCTATTTCCACTTGGCTTTGTTGAGATTTACCTCCCCCAAACTACTGTGTTTTTTTTTTCAAGCACGTATCTTGTGTTACCTCAGTGAAAGAGAAGCCATACTTTTCCCGTCTTTCCTTTCTGACGCAGACATGTCATTCAGCAATCAATCAAGGTTTAATCAAGGTTCTCTGCTTTGCAGAAGAAGCAGGTACAAAGCGCTTAGTAGGGGAAGTACAGAAGGAGGCAATCAGAAACACAGGCGGTCGGGCTGGGGGAAGCTGTCCGTTGTGTAACCTCCAACTGGCCGGCTTTTCAAATGCTGTGACAGGGGCAGGGACCTGATCTCCGTTTTTGTTTTTCCCCTGAGAACATAAGGCCGAATGCTGTCAGTATGGAGTTCACGCTATAGCTCCATCAGTGATGGCAGCAGTACAGATCCCTCTCCTTTGTCCAACGGCAGTTTTCGGGGAAACTGCAGGAATGTCACATCTCTGAGGCATGTACTGCTCTGTCTGGCTTTGCTTAAATAGGTCAGCAGGTTCAGAAGCTGAAGAAGTGGACAGACAGATTATGTAAACCTGGTTTTCCTAAGAAACTCAACTGAAGAGTACCAGAAAACATGTTACTGCACACACTTCTCCACTTAGGATAGGACTAGGAGAACAAACATGGCAAATAGGAGAGTTGTGGCCTGAGTGCTACCAGGAGGCATTTGAATGTTATGGCACCTAAAGCACTGCGTATGACTGTACCTGAACTGTTCTGGCAATGTCACAACAATGGAATTTTAAAAAAAGAAGTTGTCTAGTCTATTTAGGCATGTTTAATTTTCCTCAGACCTTGGGGAAAATATAATTCTGGGTGATATACTGGAAATGTTATCCTTATTAAATAATTTGAGGGCACGTGTGTTCTTATCAGGAGGGTAGTAACAAGGGGTGGTTTTGGTGTTGCCCAAGTTTGGAGCCTTGGATGTTAACAGACTCATCTGCGAAAACTCCTTATGTCATCAGTAAAGAGGGCTTGTCCAGAGAGGTGTCAGTATGATAAGTAAATTACACAAAATCACAGAATCGGAGGAATGTTTCTCTCCCTGGACTTTCTCTATAATATAGATGCCTAGACTGCCATGTAAATTGCCTGAAAAATGTCTTTTTATTACTGACAGATTCATCAACGTGTGTTGGAAAGTTAAATCTCATAGTCATATAGATTCTTTGTTGGCAGCTTGATTTTTTCAACAGTATAACCTGGATTTCTTGTGACTTCTGCTTGCATGGCATTGACTCTAAAATAGCTCTAGAATTAAAAAAAAAAAATCCAGTTGGGTGAATTTCCTCTAATTTTTGTGGCAATATTAAATAAAATGTAAACCATACCAGAAGACAAAAGTGTATTTTGGTAGTGTGAGAAGTAGTTGGATAAAGTAAATATAGTTTAAAATGTCACTGGTTATTTGTCCCTTGATGCCAGGAGATTAAGGAGTCTGACATTTTCAATTTTATCTTTACATTAGCGAGAATCCTCAATAGTCCAACTATGGTTTAATATCTGAGGATATAATTATGAGAAAGCCTACTGGTAATTGATACATGCATGGAGGGGGCATGTAATTAAGCACTTTTGTTTTTTCTTATCTATCACAATAGTCGTTTTAGATCACGTAATAAAAGTACACCCTTAATTGAGTTCCCATTCATGTGGGCTAACAGAGCTTGAGCCTTTTGTCATAACAACCGATGTTGATAGGCATGCGGCTCATAACAGAGCATCCGTAATTGCTACATCCTGGAGTAGGTTTACATTTTAAAATAAACAAAGGGGCAATGGCTAATAGCTAACTATAACAATCGCCCAAAATCATATGGGAACGGACAATGTTTTGGAGACTAGCAAGACCAGGGAAACATAGTGCATTAATATTTCAGTAAAAAAATAGATGAACTTTAATGGTTTTTCCTGTAGGAATTAAAAGCTGGTGTTAAATAACTTGCTTGGTTTTCCTGGGATTTGGTATCTAGATGCTGTCTAGAATCTTAGGAAAAGTTTGTCCATATATTTAAGCTGATTTATATCTTATTTTATAGAGAACAGAGGATATAGATGCATTTTCTGACATTTTATCTCTGACTCGCCCCTGGAGCACTCCCCACCAGAAGTGCGTTTTTGGCTGAGGGAATCTGTACTCGTGATTCTTTCCATATGCTGCCTCGGCCCATTCCCGCACCGAGCGGAGTGATGTAATCAGAGTCACACATCGTGCAGAAATAAGAGTCCAGTCAGATTCTGTGTTTTAGACAAAGCAGGGAAAAACTCTCTTCTTTACTAAGCCTGCCTTACAAACAAATGCCTTAGAAGTTCAGAAATTCTGCACCCTTCTTATAGCAGGAGAGACATCCCTATCTGCAATTGCCAGACAAGAGATTTCTGTACTTTTTTTTTTTCTTTGGCACATAGTTGACACACCATTTTTAAAGACAAGTATGTTACCAATGTGCAGTAAGGTGTGGGATTTGACAGTAAGCCTGGCTCTGTGGGTTTCATAGGAGAGATAATTACTGTCAAGCACGTGCAAACATTCCGAGGAAATAGCAGCAAGTAAGGAGAAGCTAACGGGAGGCTTTGGTGTAACAAATCTGTGAGCTTTCTGCTATTTCTTACTAACCAGCAATCCTCTAACCTTCTGTTAGTCCCTGTTTATTAAAAGTATTGGAGCATGCTATAGGACCATTGCTGTTAGTATCCAAACAGTGCTCGGCGTTGAACAATACGGGTTACAAAGTAAAAATACAGAAATATAAATAATTAAATGTGTAGATAAATGTATAACTAAAATAAATTCACATGTGCTGAGTTGAAATAAAGCAAATCTCTGTGCTGACACCACAAATTTAGAACATGTGTTTGAATCCCAATATTCAACCAGCAATCACATTCAAAGAAAACTTAGGAGAGTTTTATAGGACTGCAGCATAGAAGTTAGTATAAAAGAAGCTTGAGGGATGCTGAGATAGTCTCCTACAGGGAGGAAGAAAAAGAAAAGGAAGGGTAGGAGGATAAATTTGGTATCTGGAATATATATTATGTTAGTAAGTGAAATATCAAACCCTCATGCTGTTTTTATCTTTTTCATATGTAGCATTTAAAAATAGAAATTGTGCATGACTGTGAAATTAAATCGCTAGCTGGATTTTGAAGCGTTTCTTTTATACCTTCTTTTTTAGTTGGTAGGATGTCTAGGAGATAAATTGGTGCTGGAGTTCTGTGGTAGCTACAGGGAGCTCACTTTGTGGCATGCCTGGTATAAAAATTTGCTACAACAAGAGCTAGAGGTAATCTGTTGAAATAACATAACTAAATTTCTGTGTCTGCTTAATATGGCATTGAGAACTACTAAACCAGACTCAGTTCTTGTTTATTAATGTGTCAACACAGAAGGATCATGATGGATACTAAGAGTGAGCCCAGTGTGAAAAGGACTCTTGTGATCAAAGCCAAAAATGAGAGAAGAGGATCTGAAAGAAGCTTTAGAAGGGGCAGAATGATGATTATAAACCTATGGGGAAACAGAAAGAGGATAGAAAGTAGATTAAGGTTTCCAAAGGAGTAAAGTTTTAGTTGTCTCCTCAACACCTAAGCAGTGCAACCCTACTTTTATAAGTAAGCTCTTAGAACTTCTGAAAAATGTTGTCTGTATTTTGCCTTTTTTCCCCATACTAATATGAATGTAGCCTTTTACATTTAACCACTCCTTTGCCTGTGTTCCTGTCAACTGAGCTGCAATGAACGTGAGCGTGTCTGGCCCCTGCTGAAACATGATGGCTAAAGAGATACGGGCAAACTTGTCATGTTTTACCTTAGACACCGGAAACATAAATCATCAACATTTCAAGGACTTTTTTTATTCTTAACATTTTTGTTGTTGCAAATGACCGAGCACTTAGGTTGTGCAGATAATGGGGTTTTTGTTTTGGCAGCCAACCAGAAAAATGTAGAAAGGGTGAAAGCTGAGAGGTTGTTTTGGATGAAACAGATTTTTTCAAGGATTTTTCATTTTTCTTTCCAAAACAAAAATTGGAAGATATTATTCCGTTAGTGAAGAAAATATCTTGTTTGAGCACAAGAAAATATTTTGTTTTGGAGGCTTTGGAAGAAAAATACTGAAAATTGAGTCTAGCTGATAAGATAAACGTTGGTGGTCTCATTCCCCTTGGTAGGCGTGCTCCCTCTTGGTATGTATACTCCCTCTGGCCACGGAAGAATATTTCTCTCCTTTGCCTGAGGGAAGGTTTAAAGCTGTGTCTTCTTCCCCCAGCAGTGGGTCAGAACAAATAGCAAAGGTCTGTGGAGTGCCAGGGCATTGCCATTGCCATTGCCATTGCGATTAGCACTGGGAAGACCGTACAATTACGCGATTAATTTCAGGATCAAGAGGTCAGTTGGCCCCATTACCTGCCACATTTGCATCCACACTTGACATTTAACGTGCACTGAACTCAACCATGCTGTCAGCTAACTGCCATGTCTAAGATAAGACTGCATCAAAATACACTAGAGGGCTGGCCTTGAACTGATTTTCACCTGTAAGCCTTTAGAAAAAAGCCCTGACTCATTTCCTTCATGTCCACCCAGTGAGAGTGAGAGGCTCAGTGCTGAGGAGGGAGTACGGACTGCTTCCTCCAGTCATTAGCTTCATCTGCCCTCAACCTCCAAGAGTGGTTCTGCAGTAAGTAATTTGTCATGGGAAAGTCTGGAGCGTTAAACTCCAGGATGTGGATTACTTGTGTAATATATGTGTCAGGACATGCTTAATGCTTCATTTTGCATGCAGTGATGCTATGTTACTTATTGACATAGAGGCCGGAAATCAAATCTCACACTGCCTGGAAGGGTATTCTATTTCTTAAGCCTCGAGAGAGTGTTATTTTCCTATTTACTTGGGTTTGGTTTTAAGAAGTGGATACAAAGTGAAGGAAAGGCAATTCTAAGCATTCCACAGACCTTGGTCAGGGAACTCACTTAAGCAGGAGAGTTTGATTTAAATCCTGCCTTGAACTGGGCAGACAGTGTTTTTTCCCTCTTGGCTTATATTTCTTAGAGAAATGCTAATACTTCTGGTTTCAGTAAGAAATTAGTTATTAGTAGAGAGAAATGAGGGGAGGATACAGAAAATCATTTCTGCTGAGAGAAGAGACGTTAGTAGCATTAGGAATGTTGTCAAGACACGGAGAGGTTGTGGTAATCTTACCACAGTTTTTCTTGGTTTTGTTGTTGATATTGATTTTTACTTCCCATCCAAAATTTTATGCAATTGCTATACTTTTTTAGAGCACAGAACCGCATTTAGTGATGGTGGTATGTATACTCTTAGCCTTGGACAATGCTGTGCATGCGTGATGGTTCTTGACATCATAAATTGATGACTGAGGAACTGAGTCTTAACCCCCTCTTCAGATTCATTGTTCCTTGTAGAAGGTGGCAAATCTAAAGCAGATAACCACATTGCGCCACGCTAAAATTCTCAACACATAGGAAAACCATAGTACTTATCCATAATACCAACCTTATCCATGATCTCTTATTTTCTCCAGTTTGTTCCTGGAGGATTTATATCAAACTCTAAATGTTTAAAATAAAGTAATAAAAATATTTTATATGACACAGATGAAGAGAACTTAAAAGAACACCCCAGACATGTAATTGTGCTGTGCCATTCACAGTATTTGTCCAGACAGCAGTTCTTTGTGCGGAACAATGCATATGGCTTTGGATGTTTATGGAGTTTGATCATTAGGCAGCAAACCCATTCAGCACTTTTTGCTCTGTTATAAACCTTCTCAAGTTTCCAGATAGGCACCACTTTCAAGCACAGGTATACGTATATAAGCGTGAAAAAAAAATATTTTTTTGTACTGTCTGTAAGGATGCATTTATGGTTTAGCTGCTATAGAATCACAGAATCATAGAAAGGTTTAGGTTGGAAAGGACCTTGAAGATCATCGAATTCCAAGCCCCCTGCCATAGACAGGGACACCTCCCACTAGACCAGGTTGCCCAAGGCCACGTCCAGCCTGGCCTTGAACACCTCCAGGGATGGGGCCTCAGCAACCTCTCTGGGCAACCTGTTCCAGTGCCTCCCCACCCTTAAAGTGAAAAACTTCTTCCTAATGTTTAATCTAAACCTGCCGTCTTCCAGTTTAAAGCCATTCCCCCTTGTCCTATCACTACATGCCCTAGTAAAAAGTCCTTCCCCAGCTCTCCTGTAGGCCCCCTTTAGGTACTGGAAGGCCGCAATAAGATCTCCCCAGAGCCTTCTCTTCTCCAGGCTGAACAGCCCCACCTCTCTCAGCCTCTCCTCATAGGAGAGGTGCTGCAGCCCTCGGATCATCCTCGTGGCTCTCCTCTGGAGGAACTCCAGCAGGTCCATGTCCTTCTTATGTTGGGGACTCCAGAGCTGGATGTTTTAGAATTTTTGGAACAGTTGCCTTTGCTAAAAGTACTTATGTTTGCAACTAAGTAGTTGCTCTATATTAAAGAATCCATTATAGATATTTCTATTTACTTTGGATTATTTTTTTGTAACATCTGATACCTTTAAAAGACCGAAGAGGCTAATGCAACATTCAGGTAAATGTTGCTTGCTGTCTTCAGACACAGTTAGTTTCTAAGCTGAGGTTCATACTATCTAATGTTAAGTTTTACTCCTAAGTGGCTTAGAAAATAGCTGTTTTCCATTGCAAAGCATTGGCATGGTTTTGCCTATCTTTATTTCTATAAATACATACAACTTTTCTTTAATATTTCAGAGCAGAGTAGTTAATAGATAGCCCTGAAAACTCTTTTTTCACATATTTTCAGGGCAGGCCTATGGTACCGTGCTTTCCCACGGTTTTTCAGGCAAGCTGTTTACCAAATCTGACACTGGAGATCCATTTGAAAAATGAGAGCGTAATTTAGATACAAAAACCATTTAATGCTTGCTACTTGACCATTCTTCTTGTGAATCATGTTCCACATTGTTTGGTGTACATTGCTTGGTTCCATCGAAATTCTGTTAATGGAGATGCACTGATTTATATCAGCTTCAGAGTTATTACTTCAAGAGATCTTCATTTTAAGAACAGATGTTGACTCTGGTTTTGTATGTTTAGAAATGAGGGTCTTTAAATCATCATCTTTAATTCTCTCTACTACTTGTGTGTATCTCCTCTGATAAATTCTGTACAATACTTACTATACAGAATTGCAATTTGAGGGAAGTTATGACAAAATTACTTTGTCTAACCTGAGGTAACTATGTCAGTATGTAGGCTTAAGATGCCTAACATAAAGTTTTTTACACAGAAGGTTTGGGGTTTTTTTTGATGAAGAAATCAACAACCTACAGTCATAACTGGACGATTTAGCACTTCCTGTGTAGAAGAGTGCTTTCGATGTTATCACAAGTGGTGCCACAGAGACTAATATGTGCTCTTATACTATAGAATTTGATGCAGTATTGCATTCGAAAGCAAACATAAAGTTAGTATACATCTTAACAATGAAAGTTACGACAGATCAGTTCCACTGACAAATCCCATTTAAGATGAAGTCAGGTAAAGATCATTAAATAGACTTAAGCAAATTCAAATTAGCACTAAGTATGGTGTTACGCACCGTATATGGTGTATAACTGAACTTATGGTGTTACACTGAACTTTGAATGTTTTAAATTAACTCTAATTCTTTCATTGTTCTTTTCTTCCCCCCTAATGTATAGCTTAGCCTCAATAACTTTGTAATTGTTCCAGGCAGAGACCTTTAAAGTGGTATTTCCTGTACTGATCCAGTTAACTCACATTTTCATATTTTATGCCTCAGTGACACAGTATAAATAAATCTGGAGAGTCAGAAGAGTTGCTTGCCCAGTTCTGCTACGTTTTCTTCCATTGTATCTGGAAATACAGAAAGAATGAATGTCTAGGAAAAGCATGCAAATGTTTTGGCTTACAGGTCTAATTTTTTGCACAACAATCAAGTGAAACCGCAAGTAAGAAATTTTACTATACCTGGCTGGAAGTCTTCACTAATAAGTTTAGTTTGAACCAGGATAAAAACAACAGAAAAATGTTCCCAACATTGACCACAGAGAACAGCATGTGGATGTAGAGAAGATGAACAGTAAATTTCTAGAACTCTTTTTCCTGATGGTTTGACAGTTATATGTTATTACACTTATAGTCTTAATTTTGTTCACAAACATTTTCTGTCAGTGCCTGTCTGTTAACCAAGAAGCAAAATTATGCAAACGAAATAGTCTAGTCCAATAAAATCCCTGGTTCCAAAAAAAAAAAAAGTCAAATCCTGCTGCTCAATGCTGATTTAAAAATGCTCAATGCTCATTTGAAAAAGGAAAAAATGAATGTATAACTTCACTCAGCAGAAGATGGGATTGAAGCTGAGGGAAAGTGAACACTTAAAACTGTTGCAAATTCAGCTAATCAAAAAGCCTTTATATAGGCTTCCCTTCCTTACACAGAGGTATGAATGTGCCAAGTTCGTTTCAGTTCTTCTAATGATGTTAGTTATACTGAAATAAAAATTAAAGGTTATTTTTCTCACTTGTACATGTTGTGTTTTACCATAGTTGCATAGTGGTCATAATTTCTATGTGATTCATTCATGAATTTTGAATGCACATAAATGCTCCTATAGCAGAATGAGGATTTTTTAAAAATCTTGCTCTTTTGGTATTTTTTCTCCTCTGTTTGTTATACCACTCTTTACACAAATTAAGATGAAATCATTTTTATAGAGTCATAAAATAGTTGAAGCTGGATGGTGCACGTCTTCAGGAGCCCAACACAATTTCCACTGATTGTAGTATGACAGTCCCTCATCTCAACAATTTAAAATTAATTCTGTAATAAAAAATATATTGCAAAGAAAGTGAAAGAAGAGAACAGCCATAAAAGCAATTGATGATTTTTCAGTTTATCAAAGATTTTTTTTCACGATGTATTCCTTCACATTTTCTTTTCTGTAGGACCGTGGCCTGAAAGTACTGTCAGTACTGCAAAGTAATACACCATGTGTGCTTGATTTGAGAAAAATTTTTGTTCTACACTACCTCTACCTCCATTATGAATTTTCTTGATACAAATTTGCTATTTTGCTAAATTCAATATAATCACTGGATACAAGCAGGTAGTTCTTAGAAAATAATTTTAAGTAGTGGTATCATTTTACCTCTACTTTATGTTAAACACTGTTTTTTTAAATGCTATTAGGTACGTTAATTTGAACTGTAGTCATGAAAGTAAATGTCATCATTTCTACTTCTATCCTTGAATACATTTGTGAAATGAAGAAAAAGCATAATTATTTTATTATACTTGCTTCAACTTCCCTCCCATAGCCACGATTCAGGAATTTATCAGCATTTGGTTCCTTTGGAAAAGAAAAAGGTTGTTACAGATTTTTGTAGGAATATAAACTATGGGATATTACTTTCTAACAAAAATGATGTGGATCTTTCTTCAGATAAATAGATTTCATTTCTGTACAATCAATATTCTGCATATCTGTTTCTCCTAGCAAAACCCCGAATATTGCAGGCATTGTTTTAATGTTTAACAACCTAATCTTTCGAATAAAATTAATGAGCTTTGACGGTTAACTTTGTCCATACTTAGGAAAGAAAAAAAATGGTCTCAGAGACTTGGTAAGTAGCTTACTACCATTTTAAAATTCAACATGAATTGCCTGACTTCAGAGACATTAAGTCATACACACCTCACAGTACGTTAATGGAGAAAACTTAAGTAGATGAAACTCAATTAATTGGTATCTTTCTTTATTGACAGGCTAGTGAAGGATGCCCCATGGGATGAGGTCCCTCTTGCTCACTCCTTAGTTGGTTTTGCCACTGCATATGACTTCTTGTACAGCTATCTTAGCAAGACTCAACAGGAGAGATTTCTTGAGGTAATTGCCAATGCCTCGGGATATATGTACGAAACATCATACAGACGTGGATGGGGCTTCCAGTACCTCCACAACCACCAGCCTACCAACTGTGTGGCCCTCCTGGCTGGAAGCCTGGTTCTGATGAATCAAGGTATGTGCTAAACCATTGGAATGTTTTTCTGAAGTGTATCAACTCAATCAGCCATTTATGCAGCAAAGTTCAGGAACTGATAGAAATGCTTCTGGGAGTACAGCGTTATTGGGTTTGCTCTTTTGCTGCTTAGAAAAATTTAATTTACTGAATAGAACAAAGGTCTGTGGGCAGATGTATAAGGTGTAACATATGTGCGTATATACCTGTGTATATAAATTCAGTTATTTAAGTGATTCTGAAATTCTTACTTCACTGTTTGTAAGAATTAGAAATTGCCTTGTGTCCAGTCCAGAATTACAGACAGGGTCTTTCAGGATAGGTTATCAGTAAAGAGCGATGCACTTGGTCTCCTTACACAATGCATTGAGAAGGTCAGCAGTCAGAAACACCCCACGCACTGAGCTGGTATCTAGACAACAGGATAACTTGGAACTTCATCCAAGACTGCTGTCCTGTATCCTTGAGAGAGCTGCAAAGGGGTAACTTTATCCACTCAAAGCCACAGCTCAGGACCTTTCTTTCCAGCATCCTTTTCTATGGAGATGAGCAGGGCTTTACCTTTTTACCTCTAAACTATGCCCTTCCACCCCACAACCTTCATCCAAGAGGTGTCTGTGCCAGGTGTCATCTCCTCTGCTTTGGGGACATAAACCCGTCCTTCCCAGTTCCCAGGTGAATAACCTCACCAGTTGCTTTTGGCTGCTCTGCCTGGGGGCTATCCCTCTCCTCCCGTTCAAGTGATACACAGTGTAAATCAGAATGCAAGCCACAGAATCAGCAGGAGAGAGCAGATAAGAAATCCTGACATAAAACCCCAGTGGTACTTTGGCTGAGAGGTAGAAGTCATAGAGCCAGCTCCTGCTTTTATAAGAATGCGTCAGTATTTTTTCAAGTGATTATTTAATATGTACTAGAGGTATTTGGAAAAACATGATGCCCAACAGAACTACTTATTTGCTGCAAGTCAAGGAAAATCTGGTTTCTGGATGCTGATGGCATTGCCAGGCTGTACAGCCTCCCCAGGGAAAGGCACATCTGCACATCGTTGGAGCTTTCAGATGCCCAAAGAAGTGTGACAAAAAACTGTGGCACCTACTGTGTTTGAGGGGTCATCTTTCTGTTAAGTGTTTGTCAAAACAAGTGCATTCACTGATGTGCATAATGCTGAAAAGCAGCAAGAGTATGTGTGGAAGTTATTCCCTTTCCTCCTATCTTGCCTTCCATAAATTGAAATCTCAGATCATGTTTATTCAGTGGGTTTTGCTAAATTACTCGTAATTCCATTCTTCCCCAAGCCTCCGTTGTTGCAGAAAGCTGATAGTTTTCGAGATGACTTTGCTTTTCATTAGAATATAGACCATAAGTATGCTTTGTGCCAAACTATGTTAACATCGCAAATAAAATTCAGCAATATTTCTTTCACCAGAGGTTGGTGGATTGGTTTGTTTTTGTTAAAGAAAAAAAACCAAATTCAGCAACACTTAAGCAGTTTGAAAATTTGTGCTGATATTTCAAATGAAAATAGGTCAAAACATCCAGACTATATTTCTAAATGAAAATTCTGTCCTTTTCAATATAGAGCAACTTAATTTAAATTTCAATTTTTTCTGTTTTTCTGTTACTCTAAAATTTTAAAAAAGAAAGTTTCTTAAAAATTCTCATTCCAAGATGAAAGGCTTTTTCCGAAGGAGAAAAAAGAAGGGAAGGGAAAAAAGGAGTAAACATGCTATTCTCCCTGTATCAGATGCATAGAAATTGCAAATAGTGTATCCCAGTGTAGACCTTTCTTCCACAAGGTTTAAATTTCAACTAATAATTTTAAGCACTGTTCCGCTATTGAAGCATGCAGAGACTAAATAGCCAGCTTAAAAACATGTAAACGTTGTCATAGCACTCAAAAATGAAACTAATTGAAATTAATTCTAGACACACACTTGAGTAAGGCCTAATTTGATAAAGATACTGCTAATTGTAGGTGAGATTTGTTCTGTTTTGTTGTGTAGCCTGACAGAGTGTTGAGTCACTTATTTTTTTATTCTAATGTATTATTATTCTTTTAATATACTACAAGTATAGGTTTATAGCATAGATATAAACTAAGTAACCAGAACATATATGCATTACAATGGTAAATACCCTGTGCTGAACCATGGAAAATAGCATTCTTGCTAGTGCAGTAGGCAAAAGCTAGATAGTGCGGCTGTTGATATCACAAGGGAAAACAAGGGGTTTGGGATTTTATGTGGACAGACCACTGTGCTGCCAACTCCATCAGAGTAATGAAGTAGTGTCGAGATAGCTGTGAGTAAAGTATGCAGAAGTAAGTAGCACCACCGGCCCCTGTTGCTCAGGCCTTCCCCGTCGTATTTATCTCTTCAGCCAGCGGATAAGAATACCATTTTAGATTCAGGCTGTCTGTTTAACTTTTTAGATACTGTAATTTTTTTCCCCTCTGTTAACTGAGCAGGATTTGGCAGCCTCGACTAGTAGGAAGTCTGAATTGCTCATCACTCGGTTGAGCGTAAATGCCATCATTGTGGCAATAACACTAAACAGTCTCAGCAGCGGCGCTCAAACGTCGCTCACGCTCGCTTAGCCTGGCACGTGCGCTTCATGCAGCAGGCACCGCTTCACCACGTGACGGGGTGTGATTTATGCCAGCTGAGCTCTGCTATACAGTGGCAATAAGTCTGGTTAAACCTGCGTCCAGACACTTTGAGTGGGGTGGACACCAAGTTGTCACATAGAAGCGCAAGGCACTTGGTCTCTGTGTAGTCCTGCCTCTCTCGCCAGTGGATCCGAAAGAGAATATGAGAAGGCACATCGCCTTTCCTCTGCTGGGCTCCACATGCTGCCTTCTGCAATGCATAAATGCAGTGCTGAGGCTCTTCGTGCTTGTGCTTGTTCCATCGTGAAGGCAGACAAACCCCGAGAAGGTCTTCTCGCAACCTCTTCCCAGCTCCTGGTTTGTATGGAGCAGACCAAATAATAATTTCTCTAAAAGTGTTTTTTTAGAAGAAATATAACTGGCTTTAGGGCTTGTGTATATGGAGGCTGAAACTTAACCTAGTCGGAAGATTAATTTTATTCTGTACTTGAGGAATCTGCATTTAGAATTAATCACGCAAAACTTTTCCAAAATAACTTTTGTTTGGATAACCCTTTAGGTTGTACAATAAAATGAAAATGTAAGTAGAAAGGAGCATGTCTTAAAATAGAGCGTGTGTTAGTAGAATATCAGTTAACTGCAGCTCAAATGTGAACTTCTTTGCAGTTTTAAACTGAGGGTCTCCTTACCACGCTGGTGATCATGCCAGTGAAAAATGACTGATTAGAATATTTGCATTATTGGAACCCTCTAGTGGGGACTGTAAGTTTGTTTTCATATGGCTTTAATTTGAAATAAAGTAGTCTTGGCGTGGCTCTTCTCTTTTTGCATGTCCTGAATGCGTTAAGGAAATTTTCCCGTTAAGATGGAAAGCATAATCCCACATTATTAGCAAAAGACGTTTGATGGATTTTCCCTGCTCATGTGACCTTGCTTTCCTATGTTTAAACATGGTGGTTTATTTTTCTCCCAAGAGCTACAGCAACGCTGCAGCACTAGGTCGCATTTTGGAGCTCTGGATCGCAGGTTCCTTGCTGTAAAGGATCCCAGTGTGGGAGTAGAGATGACATAATCTGTGATCTCTGGTGTTATAATTAGATTTGCCAACATCATTTTCTTTCAGGCTACCTTCAGGAAGCTTACTTGTGGACCAAGCAAGTGTTGGCAATCATGGAGAAGTCCGTGGTCCTGCTGCAGGAGGTCACAGATGGGTCCCTCTATGAAGGGGTGGCTTACGGCAGCTACACGACCAGGTCGCTGTTTCAGTACATGTTTCTAGTCCAAAGGCACTTTGATATCAATCACTTCAGCCACCCCTGGCTCAAGCAGCACTTTGCATTTATGTACAGGACTGTCCTGCCAGGTAGGTCATTTCATTTGGGTGAACGAAGATGAATATTCTAATTCTTGAAGCAGCAGTAAATTTCATACTTGAAATAGACCATTTTTAAATAACATTGTACTTGGATTTTTTTATAAATCATTTTTCCCTTGGATTTTACCTTCATCATCCATCAAAACAATGACATCCTTGTTTATCACTGCTTATTAAAGATCATTGTTTATTAAACTCTAGCTTTTAAAACCAGTCAAAAAATAGGAACGGCATTGGGGAGAAAAAGCAATGGTTCAGATTCTGATTTCTGGTTTTCAGGGTTTGAAATAGACCTGTTTCTGGGGTTTTCCGTTTGAAAAATAATATTCTTTGAGTTTCTTATTGATTTTTTCCTTTGCCAAATATCATCACACTAAAATACCAGGTGAAAGGAACAGAAAATTATGAAGCCAGAGTAAAAGTATCAACAAAGTATAGGGATGTTACATATGATCACCAGTTTTCCACAAAACATTGAAATATATTTTTATGCCATTTTTATTAAAATGTTTTTCATATGGAAAATGTAATTGACTCAAATGATAGGTTTCTCTGTGCAGAGTTACACGAACCATTTTCTTTTTTCAATGTGAGAATTAAACAGAAATATCTGATGTCACGAATGGGTCAATTTTACAGACTTTTTAATATTACTGTTCTTTTGCTGGATCTCTCCAGTCTCTCACAGTGTGTTTTAGCATCGCTGATTTGAATTCCTAGTTGTGAACTGAAAAATGGACATGTACAAATACAAAACCAGTTATAAGTTAACAAATATTGCTGACCCCTTTGAGCTTTCAGAAGAGATTTAGTTTCAGGCAGCCTTGCAATTTGTCGATGATGGTTTTCTGTTGCTTATTTGCAGGACAATTCATTAGGAAGGATATTGCTCAAACTCCTGGTTGAAAATACAGTGATAACTTTACTGGCTATAAGAACCCCAGATGTAGCTGTGTATGAGCGCAGCTTTGGCAGGCCAGAATAGGCATGTGAGGAATTGCACGGACTCCATGTGAGACCTCAGGCATCTACTGGGGAGAGGTTCCTAAGAGCAAAGTGAACTCGTGCTAACTGTTTCAGGGTGAAGCTGATTTATTTTTTTTTTTTTCCTTGGGGGAACCTCTGTTTTCTTGCTTTAGAGAGTTTGGATTTACATAGGAAAAGTGAAAGCTGTAAAGAGAAAATTACCTTTGCCAGATTTGAGTGAGGAGAGGAAATGGATGGGACATTGCTTCTTACATTTTTTGTAGCTTATAGCTGAAGAAGAAAGGTGAGCATTCAAGTTAGCTACAGCAGAAGGAAACAGCTCCTGTGTAACCTGTTTATGGCTCATTTACGAGTAGGTCTATAAACATCTGAAAAGGCTGTTTCTGTTTGTGTCTGTTTGTACTGCTTGGCTTCACCGTCATGCTCTACAAACGCATCTTTGTACGTTTATTTGTTCTTTCTTACATTCCTTTTCACTTTTTCCCAAGGGTTTCAGAGAACTGTGGCCATCGCGGATTCCAACTATAACTGGTTCTACGGGCCGGAGAGCCAGCTGGTGTTTCTTGACAAATTTGTCATGCGCAACGGCAGCGGGAACTGGTTGGCAGAGCAGATCAGAAGGAACCGAGTGGTGGAGGGCCCGGGGACACCATCCAAAGGGCAGAGGTGGTGCACCCTCCACACTGAATTTCTCTGGTATGAAAGGGAATGAGTGGGCTCAAAAGGAACCTGACAGCTGTTTGCTATTAGTGATAATTCGTTATCTTTAGATCTGTACCGTAGAAGCAGAGATCAAGCTGGCTGTGTGCAACCCAGAGAGTTATTAGACTCGGAAGAACTTCTTTACTCGGCATAGATGCACAATGTGTGTCGCTTCAGGGAACACCACGGTCTTGTCCTACATCTGCTTTTATGTTTTCCTTACGTTGTCTATTGCTTTTATAGAATACAAGCAGTTCCAAAAGGACTCAAAATTTGCCTCCATCTATTCTTCAGTTTATTTGGTTGATTCTAATGGTTTTAAATCTCATTGTGTTCTTTAATAATTAATTAGGTGTATATTTAAAACATAGTTTTCTTTTAAAAGCTGTAAGTAATAATATAAGCTTTCTTTTAAAAGCTAAAGTAATGTAAGCAGTAAGGCTACTCTTAGTTGGTTTTGCACACTAATTTGCAAGTAATGCTTAGAAAAAATATCATGATAAATTACTAGATCCATATTTTCCATGTAATTTACAGCTCTGCTAACTTGTATGTCATCTTCTAAAGGTAAGAAATGAGAAGACCCAGGAGGCTTTAGATATACATATAAATTCCCTCAGTTTGTGGAGACAAGTAGTACATCTTCGAGGAGTCAGTGTAGCTCTATTTCTCTCCCTTATAAGAAAAATCTTATTGAATATATATTGTTTTGCATTTATGATATGCACAGTAGAATGCCTGTTTATTAGGCTCCAAGCACCCTTCATCTTGTTATTTACAAAATACAGAATCTCTCCTCTACAACCCTGTTCCATCATTCTTTTCTCCTGCATCTCCATGGAAATCTTGGGAATTTATACTTCGAAAATTCTTCTTGATTTCAAAGGGAAAGAAATTTTTAAGAGCATCTGAATAAAAAAAAAAAAAAAAAAAAAGAGAAATTATCTGACTATTCCAACAATTGCCTTTTCCCTGTGCTGTAGTGTTGCTCTTGTGATGAGCCTGTCCACTTGCATCAGAGTCTCAGGGAAGAGGTCTGCTTTTAGAGGAATCTCCATCAAGGACCACTAGTCCTAGAGCATCCTCCCAGCGCTGGCTGGAATTACCCGAAGCCATACACAGGACATGAGCTGCGATTGTCTAGGGCCTGACAGAGGCTCCTGTAGACAATAAATCTGACGAGGAACTGTCTAACAGAAATATTACTGGGCTTAATGATGATTTTGTTTATTTTGGTTGCTCAAAAACAGTGCCAGAAGTTTAGGTTCTGTTTTCCGTGTTTGTTTAGGGGTTTTTTTTGTGTTTTTTTTTTTTTTTTTAATTCCTGTAGAACAAAGAGAACAAAAATTATAAGCATTGTAACTTTTTTCTGGAATTAAGACCTCTTTTTAAACCAAATGTCTTATATATTATAATTTATACAAAAAAGCCATGCAAATTTTTCTTCAGCCTAGTTGGAGAAGGAAACTAACCTACACTAAGTGATATAAATCGTAAAAAATTATCCTTTAAAATGCCTTTGCATTAATTTTTAGTTTATTGCTAATTCTCTTTGGAGACCACAGACTTCTGTAGTCCTCAGTTTGGGGAAACAGATATTCTGCTTCTCTTGGTTAAGTCATGAATAAATAGATGCAAATGTTGACGTCTAGTGCAAAATAGACAGTGTCTGCAGCCTGGTCCTAATGTGCCTTTTTTAAAGATTTGTATTGCAGTCAGTAGCTTTATGATGTTATACAAAACCTGGCTAGTTTGAGATTAGTGGTAAGTCTTGTTTTTTGATCGCAGAAGGATTGTTGGCTTTAAACGTGGAGCAGATGCTTGCAGTTATTATTCTGTAAAAAGCACACAATAAATTTGTATAGGGATCAGTAAGGAAAATATCGTTACAACCATATGGTTAGTTCACTCAGGAAGCATATGTGTGGGCTTTATACTGTTAGTTTGCTCCTTGATGTAAATATTGAATTGGTTTTAGAGTTTTGTACAGGTGCTGATAATGGAGTCAGTCAAGTGATTTTTAAACCCGTTTTCCTCATCTTTTTGGCAGGTATGATGCAAGTTTGCGCTCCGTACCTCCACCAGACTACGGGGTTCCTAAGCTGCATTATTTTGAGGACTGGGGAGTGGTAACCTATGGAAGTGCTTTGCCGGCTGAAATTAACAGGCCTTTCCTTTCCTTCAAGTCAGGAAAGCTGGGAGGACGTGCAATATATGATATTGTTCATAAGAACAAGTACAAAGAGTGGATCAAGGGGTGGAGGAACTTTAATGCTGGCCACGAACACCCGGACCAGAACTCCTTTACTTTTGCTCCCAATGGCGTACCTTTCATAACAGAAGCTCTGTATGGGCCAAAATATACTTTTTTTAATAATGTGTTGATGTTTTCCCCTGCCGTGTCCAAGAGCTGCTTCTCCCCATGGGAAGGGCAGATTACAGAAGACTGTTCCTCAAAGTGGCTTAAATATAAACATGATTTGGCTGGTGACTGTCAGGGACGAGTGGTTGCCGCCATGGAGAGAAGTGGGGTGGTTTTTATCAGGGGAGAAGGAGTGGGTGCATACAGTCCTAAACTGAAGCTGAGAAAATTGCAAAGAAACCTCATACTTCTCCATCCCCAGCTTCTCTTGCTAGTGGACCAAATCCATCTAGAAGATGACAGCCCCCTGGAGGCAGCAACCAGTTTCTTCCACAATGTGGATGTGCCTTTTGAAGAAACAGTTGTTGATGATGTCCATGGGGCCTTTATTAGGCACCGTGATGGGATATATAAGATGTACTGGATGGATGACACTGGCCACAGTGAGAAAGCTACCATCACCTCAAGGATGTATCCCCGGGGCTACCCGTACAATGGAACAAACTACGTGAATGTAACGACCCTCTTGCGTCACCCCATCACGAGGGCCATTTACCTGTTCATCGGGCCCTCCGTCGACGTGCAGAGCTTCACTGTCCGTGGAGATTCTCCACAGCTGGATGTCTTCATTACCACCGGTGAGCACGCCTACGCGGTGTACCTGTGGCCCGTTGAGGATGGGTCCCGCTCTGCCTTTGCACAGGTTATTGCAGACCGCCAGAAAATTGTCTTTGACCGAGCCTCTGCTGTTAGAAGCCCCACGGTGCCAGAAGTGAAGGACTATGTAGGGATCGTGGAGAGGAACCTGCAGCATTTTAAGCCCGTTTTCCAGCAGCTTGAGAAGCAGATCTTGTCTCGTGTACGCAACACGGCTAGCTTTAGGAAGACTGCTGAGCGCCTGCTGAGGTTTTCAGATAAGAGACAGACAGAGGAGGCCATTGACAGGATATTTGCAATCTCACAGAGGCAGCAGCAGCAGCACGGCAGAGCAAAGAAAAACAGAAAGGTAGCCAAAGGCTACAAATTTGTTGATGCTGTTCCTGACATTTTTGCACAAATTGAGGTAAATGAAAGAAAAGTGCGACAAAAGGCACAGACTCAAGCACAAAAAGAGTTGCCTGTAGATGAAGACGAGGAAATGAAAGATCTTCTGGATTTTGCAGATATCACTTATGTGAAGCACAAAACTGGGGTGTCAATCAAAGGCCGATTGGGGCTGGCACAGATGGTGACGACTGCTCGAAGTAGTGCCCCATCAATATCAGCTTCTTATACTCGCCTCTTTCTAATTCTCAACATTGCTATTTTTTTTGTCATGTTAGCAATGCAGCTCACGTATTTTCAGAGGGCCAAGAGACTGCATGGCCAAAGATGTCTGTATACAATACTTTTAGTAGACAGCTGTATATTATTGTGGCTGTATTCTTCCTGTTCTCAGTCACAATGTTAGCAGAAGACCTCTACTAGTTGACCAGTTTATGGTCATATACGTCTATGCAAAAGCATTAACCCTAATAGGGCCAAAGTTTATCTTTTTTTCTGAAACATTCCAAAAACAGCTGGGGAAAGATTGGTTTCAGACCAGAAGGAGTAGAAGAATAGGGCAAGCAATGAATATCTCAGAAAACGAGGTACTTAATAAGTACTTCTCCTTTGTGTTTTGAGTTGGGCCTCACATCTGAGGGAATGTTATGCTTTGTTCATCAGAGTTCAGTGATGTAAAGTTGTAATTAATTTTTTGGTGAGAAGAGCCCTCTTAAAAGATTTGTTTCTAAGGGCTTTCTTTTTTATATAGAATGGGGTTTGCATTTAGTGAGTTTCCATTTCAGGCTGCTATGGATGTCTCTGGACATTCTCTTAAGAAAAGGACATTCAAACATAAATATGCAAGGCAGATCTTCGCGGTAGACTTCATCTCTCTCTGCCAAACCAAAGAACGCTTCAAGATGGGATAGTCCTGTATAATTATCGCAGACCCTTACACCATGTCATCTCTTCCATGCTTTACAATCTGGCATGGTGGGAAATGGCAATCATGTCGATACTTGCCACGTAGGGGGCACAACGCCTAGTAGGCAGTGGCAGAAGGCAAATACGGGACTAATTCAAAGTAACACAAATCTCAGGAAAAAAAACCTTTATCTTTCAGTCAAGTGTAGACTGCAGAAGGATGAATGCTGTAGGGCCTGTTTTCAGTTTTACAAGGCAGGGTTTCACAAAAGTTTTCTATAGTTTGAAACATGTCTTGGTAGCGAAATAATGTCCTAGATCACTGCCCTTCCATATGCATTTGTAAAAATACAAACAAAAAACCAAAGCGATCCTGTGGTAACCTCAGCAATTGCCAGTATGGAAAAGCAGGTAGTAAGGAAGTATTTAATGTCTTTTTTCTGTTCATATGGCTAGAAACAGAGGACAGTTAAAATTGTGTGAACAGCCTGTTCTCTATAAAGCACCAGCAAGGGTTCTGCAAGCTCTTGGTGGCCCCAGGTCAATTATTTGGGGATTAGTGGTAAATGGAATCATGTGGTTTATGACAAAAATAAGTTTGACGTCTCCACATATATCCCCTTCTGTTCATTAAACTGATTTCAAAAAATCATAGCTATTTGAGAGAATGGAAGCTCTATGAAATTGGGGCATATCTGTATGTCTTAACAGAAAAACAATTCTTCCAGTACATTTGCTAAATAAAAACATTATAATTGTCTCTGTGGAAAAGTTGTTTTTCTTTCATTTCATTTCATTTTTCCCAATAATTACAGTAATGATGTTCATCACCCCTTGGTCAAACTACAAACCTTCCTTACACATGTTTCTTCTTCCTTACACCTGTTTAGATATCTGTTATCTACATTGCTGCTCTTAAGCCTTCTGCGAGTCGGTGTGTTGAAATGTGATGAGCTTTCCTTGTCTAAACATGTTCAATGAACAGAACATTTTCACTAGGTTCCAGCTACTGAGCCAGTACTGAGCACTGTATACACATACATAAGCCCTACTGCAGTCTCCAATGCCTGGATTTATCCAGTGAAATCTGGTACAGTTAGTCTGAGCAAAGATTTAGGACTCCACTTAATTTCTGATCCCTGCATAGTCAGTGGAGGAGGAGAGCCTTCAGATAGCTACTTGGTCCACCTAAGAACTTGAAACACCCTCAAGACATACCTTTCCCTTTTCCCTAATGGCAAAAGGCATGTTGGGTGGTTAATCACCCATTTCAAATCACCCACTTAATTGCTTAAGGTGAAGGGAGATGAGCCTGGGAATGTCGCCCAGTATAGCTCCATGTTTGTAATGGTGCCTGCTGAAAGCATGACTAGATTGTGACAGGCTGCGTGTCACTGAACATCTTATTTCTGCCTTTGCACTGTGATGACATGAAGACATGCAAAAATAGCTGTTGGGTTATGTTCAGTTTCAAAGACACAGTTGGTTAGTTTGTCAATATTAGATGATAATTTTATTGGCCGTGCAGCACTGAAAAATCAAGATGGAGGTACTCTTGCAGTTTAGTTGTACGGCCTGGCACATCCCTCCACTGGGAGCTGGTGCCATAAAATTGCCCCAGGGTAATTCAGGAAATCGTTATGCCTTATAAGCAAATAACCTGTGCTTGTGTCTCCATGTCGTCTTTGCAGACGTATGAACCTTCAGGAAAATGAAGAGCTGTGGTAGCTTTTAGACTTTATCAAGCTAATGTCAACAGTGGAGTTCGTATAAATATTTCACTTTATTTCATGTCTGTGCACATTTACCTTGTGTCAATTTGCTATTCCTTTGAACAATCGGCTGTAGAAAGCAAACCTGTAGTCTAGATATCTTTTTGGGAAATACCTGCATTTTTCGGTCTGCTTTGTAGTGTGGCATCTGAATTCTAGTATGGGATTTGTGTAGCTGTCAAAAGAAACTGCAGAATTACAGAGATTAGAAAGCAAGTTATGGACGTGCACGTTAGCTCTCATTTACGCTCCGCTGCTCTGCACTGTTCTAGCAATGCGAAGGGAAATAGGTGTTTGCAAGAGCTGCCCGTGCTCACAGCCAGGTCTTCAAGCAGCTTTTACAGCAGACCAGCGTTCAAATAAGTAGTGTATGTGCGATGATGGAGTAAAGGGAAATTAAATGTATCAGCCTGTCCTGCTG
>NW_009646233.1:63759-86762 GCF_000708025.1 Charadrius vociferus | reverse complement strand
GAATGGGAGACCAGACCCATTTCAGCGTAAAGTGGGAATCCAAGAGTTTTCCAGCCTGAACCTGGTTTGCATCCAATACCTTTCTGTTAAAGATTTATGAGTTACCCGTGTATGATTGTCATTACTGGCCACTTTGAACTCCACTGACACAGATGTAACTTTGATTGAGATAGGGCAACTAAAGTTTGCTTCAACTAGTGGTGAAGCTGTAATTGTGCTGAGTATATTGTGGATGCAAAAAGAATCTTGTGTGCTTTCTTACTTATTCTTTTCCAGGCCAGAGCCTTTAAAAACTCCCTCTCCAACGGTCAAGTGAGTTTTGTTTCCATTCTTTGCTTCCATTCTTTTTGTCCCTCTCATTCCTTATCAAAGATCATAATTTTTTAATGGACTTTGAAACAAACGGAAGAACAGATGGTTCCATGCCATCAGCAACCAGCAACTTGGGCTGTTGGGTAGAATTGGCTGTGTCACATTGAAGAAGCAGTTCAAGCCCTCAGATGGCAGCACACACTGAAAAATGTGATCTGCCCTTGCTTTACTAGGAAGTGCAGTGGGGAAGAGCAGGCAAATGAGATCAGCCCATATAACCCTACTGGCTGGTGGGAGGGCTGGAGAAGGTTGGTGTTCCTCAATGCTTGCTGACACAAGAGAGGATCCTGTCCTCTCCTTTGTATCCTTTGTCTGAAGTGCAAGAGAGAAGCAGCCTCTATGTCCACGGCAGAGGCACTCGGCATTAGTTTCATCCGGATTGGGTGTACTGAACAACTTTTGAAATGTCACTGTATGGTACCCAGTAGCGACGTTAGCTTTCACTCCCTATTTTAAATGGAGTCACAACACTGGAGTGTTTCTGGCACCTGCCTCTGCTCCAATTCTTATTCTGCATCTTTGTGGTTTCTAAAGATTTTAATTTTCTGCATCTCTGGCCACAGGAAAAGATGGCTATTCTGCAACTGGGTGTATGTGGATGGGTTCCTGTATTCATCTGAGGCCCTGCTGACTTCACTCAACTTCTCTTCAATAGCTGATGTTCAGTCATGCGTGCTTCATTTCAGGGCTGCAGTCTAAATTAGTCTAAAGTTAGTTCAGTGTATTCTGAACAAAGTGGATGGGAATTCAGGCCACAGGTAGCGGTGTGTATACTTGAGGGTGGAATCTGTTTCTTAGATTTTTTAATGATTTTTTGAGTCCAGCTAAAAATTGGCTATGTATGTTATTATATACATTGTTGTGACCAAAGGGAGCAAAGGGAATGGAGCACATTACCTCATTGCTTAAAACTTGTAAGATCAAAGCTTATTCTGCAGGATTATATGTCTGAAATACATCAAATTCTTCTGTTGGCCTATGTATTTTCCACTGACAAAGTTTTTCTTCTTTGTGTTTGAAAGCATATGGTGTTTGGAAAATAGCTGTATTTCTGAACGGGACTTTACATTCACATTTATTTGATCTGCAAAGGTCTTAGTTGGGATCAAACATACTTTTGTCTAACTTTAACCCTTTTGCCCTGACTATTCTATTAAAATGCAGTAGAGTAACTTCAAGCTGGTTAGTCAGAGTCAGCTAACGAAGCCAAGGTTACTTTCTGTCCTTTCTTGGCAGTTGACTCCAGGAGCACTCTGCAGCAGGAGACCTATGTGATCCAGTGCTGGATATGTCCATATTGTCATCAGTACACGGACTGTTTTCTAAACAAGGTCAACCTTGAAACAAATAATGTCAAAGCACTTCAAAGAAAAGAGCCCAAAAGCCTTTCAAGGAAAGAGCATAGCTGTTGTATGCTTGAGGCAAGCAGGGGAACTGGACCCAACTACACAATATATCATAGAATCGCAGAATTGTCTAGGTTGGAAGGGACCTTTAAGATCCTCAAGTCAAACTATCAACCTAACACTGCCAATACCACCACTAAACCATGTCCCTAAGCGCTACATCTACCTGTCTTTTAAACATGGCCAGGGATGGTGATTCAACCACTTCCCTGGGCAGCCTGTTCCAATGCTTAACAACCCTTTTCTGTGAAGAAATTTTTCCTCATATCCAATCTAAACCTCCCCTGGCGTAACTTGAGGCCATTTCCTCTTGTCCTATCATCAGGTGCATTCTAAAAAATACTCTGAAAAACAGAATTATCATTGGGTCTTCCTCAAAGCTGGCATCAGTTTTTGTCCTGATAATAACTAATACAGATGGGTGACTAATTTAAATTTGTGCTTGCCTTGGTTACTACTCTACACTGCATAGTGGCTGCAGCCATTTAAGTCAACAGGAAAACGATTAATTTCATGAGAACTTAGATTTCATCTTCAGTTTTCAGGTAAACTGAACATGACTCCAGTGGCTGTGAGATACTAAGGAGCACATGAATCCCTATATACAAGGCCATGTCATCTCTGCTTTAATTTGTATTAATAAAAATAGCAAGAGAACAATGTAAATCATGCATTGTGGTAGTGATGTTCCTGTGGGAAGGGAATTATGCTGTTTAATCCCACATATTTGTTCTCAGTCAGATTCCAAATGGCAGAAAAAAGCAGGAGGAGAGATGCCTTTATATGTCCATGCTCTCCACAAGGATGCCTGCAACGCTACCAGAGTTACTGTGGGAATCCTCATTGTACTGAAAGACAAACTGTGGGATCCTGATAGTCATCCTGGTCCTCAGTGATGCTGTGAAAGTTGTGTTCTCCTCATCTATTCTCAGGTAAGCTTTAAATTGTAGGTGTAAGGTGAGCTGGGACTTCAGAGCTTTTCAGCTCAGCATCTGACTTGGGGCTGCCCAACATATGGCCTGATCCATCTGGGCTGTGGATATTCACCAGTCACAGAAAGGAAAAGTGCTGTGGGATCCCCTAGGAAAGATAGCCATGAGGAATGGGCCATGACCACCATTTGTCTGGCTGGTAGCCTGTTCTGTTTATGAGAGACCCCTGGGGAAGACCTCAGTCCAGGAGGGTCTCTGTGACTTGTCACCGTGGTGACAGCCCACTCTCAGCTTCCCTCTTTTCTAAGAACCTCTGACACGAGGACAGGCAGCAGTGTACTGGTGTTCACGTGCACAGCATACACACAGAAAGGCTGGCATGAGTTGTATCACATCCAGTCCTTTGACAGGACAGGGTCCAGTACATATGTCCTCCATCACATACCCAGTGTATCGCACTGCAACAGCTAAGTTGGGCATTGCCATCTCAGCAAGGGGCACTTGCTTTTTCCTCATACCTCAGCCTGCTGTAGACAATGAGCTGTGACACAGGCATATGCCTCTATGAGGAAAGAAGTTCCCAATCTTGTTATCTTGTTTGACATTTTATCCCAGTGTATTGAGCCATTCCTTCAGCTAAATGCACCTGTAGCATTTTCCCTAGATGCTACCTTTTGTCCTGGATTGAGGTAAAACAGGACCAATTTTGTTCAGTAACCTTACTTCTTAGCTAGGTCTCTTCTAACTACTGAAATTAGCAGCATATTGTGCAGACAATGTTCTCTCTCAGAGTGATAAGACCAATGTTTATAGCCGATGCCCAGCCATGGTACACAGAGAGGCTCTTGCTTATACTTATTGCCATAACAGCCAAGGGCAGCTCACTTTGTTACTTGCCCCGTTGGAGGGTCGGAAGCGGAAAAGCATAGAGGGGTCCCACCTGCGGGAAGGAGCGGACAGGACAGGTGACCCAAAATTGACCACCAGGATATTCCATCCCATCTGCCTCATGCTCAGTATAAAAGCTGAGGGATCAAAGGGTCAGCCCTCTTTCTTCAATGGCCGGCGTCCGAGGAGGACTCTGTCTGTTCGTCTGCCTTTGATCCCGATCCTGAATCCAGTCTGGAATCCAGTTCCCATCTGTCACTGAGTCCAGTTTGGGACTTCCCCAGTGCCAGCCAGTGACATGATCATCATCCTGGAAGCTTGATATGGTTTTGTATATAATTCACTATTTTCTTTTTATTTTATTATCAATATTTCATTTAAGTAGTTTAGTTCCTTCTAAACTTATAAGTCTCTTTTTCACTCCTCTGCCTCTCTCTCTGACGAGAGGTGAGGAGGAGCATCTGTCAGTCCCATCTGGGGTGCCCCACGTCCCCAGTGGTCAATTCAGCTTAAACCATGACACCTTTCCTGCCAGATTACTCAGGCTGATAAAAGAAAACAGCATTCATAGCATTTATGATGATTTTGCAGAAGCTTAAGGACTCAGAGAAAAATTGCTTAACATTTGAAATGTGTTGTTGTGTAACATATTTTGCATGATATTGCGTCCTTTTTGCCCTTTGACTTGTGCCCAAAACCACCAATGATTTTACTGGTTTCACTCCTATCTGGCTCTGGGACGATCAAGAGGAAAGCTGTCCCCCTCCAACCCCCAGGGCTGTGCTACCATGAACAATAATCCATAGCAAAAGAATACATGAATTTGTGACTTTCCCCAAAACACTAACATACATATTTTCACCAGCAAGCACTTTCACTCCAAATATTACACACTCAGTTTATGTGGGTATCTACCACCAGTTGGAAGACGATCTTCAAGGAGGTGGAATGATCCTAAAATCGTGAGTATAAAATACTTGTTTTTCCACTTTGTCTTTTAAAAGTTTGTAATACAGAAAGGCAGAAATGACAGGGAAGATGGGCCCGTTGGATCTTCCCACAGGAAATGCCAATGAAGAAAACTTGAGTAAACTTCCCTAGACTGCCACACTGCTGTGAGGGTAAACTAGATTAATTCAGCCTGTGGCAAAAGAGAGTAGGTGATCAGCATATGCATTTCTTTTTCTCCCTAAAGAACAGGATTATCCTTAGGTTGAGGAGCTGAACTCTTCAGAACATGCTAAGGAAGGCCAAGTTGCTTCATGTTAAAGATGCTAAAGCAGTTACAGTAGATCTTAACTGATAACTATAGTCTAAAAATATATTCACTTCTCTCATGCTTGTCTTTTTTTTATGTGGCATAACCCTTATTTCAAACAAGTAAAGTAATTGTATTCTTTCATTTATTAAGTTTGGCAGGTAATGAAGGTGACTATGATTGACCTGGTGGCAATGATGGGATCCCATTTTGCCAGTGGATGGTGAACAGCATGCAATGGTTTAGCCTTTACATGTCACATATCTCACTCTACCTTAGAGGGCTGAAGGCTGTGTAGGACATTCCTCCAGTAAGCTGTGTGGAGGATCTGGCTCTGACAGCAGAAGTGGTAAACGCTGGTAAAACACAATCTTGTATGCGTCCTGAAGTTCCCTCTGGTGGCCCCAACCATGGATTGCTAGCAATGGGAAAATAGGCAGAGGACCAGTGTCCCTGGGAGGGCACTTAAATAACTCTGCTTTTACATAAGGTAGAGCAATATAGATGTTGTTCAATAATGCTATAAAATACTTACAGCTGCAAATGCCTTGCAAATAAAATGGCAATGATGATGGAGTATTTGAACATTACAGAATAAATGAGGGCAGATCTAGAAAGTTAGTGCTAACATAAAATATAGGCAACTGAGAATATTTTCTCCTTATGTTGTCCTAAACCTGGGTTCTTTACCTGGTGTGCAAAGAGCCAATCAACACACAGAGTCGAGATATCTGTTTATTTCATGTCTGGGCAAAGATGGGTGCCAGGTGGAAACTCCACAAAGCTAGCACACCTTGGTTTATACATTGTAAGCTTATATATTTTACAAAAATCGACTAATTGGCATACTATATTTAGCATTGGCAGCTCATGATTTCACAATAAGCTCCTATTGGCTACTTGCATTCTCGTTTTGAATTAAAGGTATAGTATATTCATAAATTACTATGCACGCTCAGTGAGTAGGGGGTCTCATCGAGAGTGCGTATACCTTAAGATTTGGAGGGGTGGTTTTCACATTATGACATAAGTTCACCTAAAGGACACATATCTTTATTTTCAACACTGTGTAACAACCAGCAACTTCGCAGTTTAACAAAATGCCCCATTTTTCCCAAGTTAGGGTCCTTGTGCCTTTTTGCTATCTACAGGCTGATACAACACATTTGTTTTCTTTGATTGCCCAAGGTCTTTTCTTTCTTAGCAACATTTTATCTGCTTTGCCTTCAACACTTATGTCCCACCTATCATTCTTTCCTTTTGAATCATATCTTCCTAGGAAAAAAAAAATAAATAAACAAAAACAAAACTAAGAAAAGGACAAAAATATTTTCTCTGCCAGTTACAATGTCGTAGATTCGCCCAAATGGCAGGACAGGCTGAGAGCAGGACTAGCTGCGTACAAGAGGCAGGCACTGAAAGCGCACCCACAAATGCTGTTGAGTGTAATAGAGTTCAGCCTTTAATACAAGCCAGAGGTAGCTACCATGGAGTCTGACACAGCTCCTGCTTTTGCGGTAAGCTGAAACAGTCTGGGTATTCTGCAGGTAAGGAATGAGACTGATTAGAAAAACTGTATGAGCAAGTGAGGCTGAGGACCAGAAGCCAGAATCTTCCCAATTCTGTAAGAACAAAACTCAGTTACAAGAGACAGAGACCTTTTCTAGGCCTTCCTCATGGTCATCATTGCTGAATGAAGAGTGGGATCAATGTTTATTCTGCAGAGATAGATGTATGCTAAATTTTAACTATATGCTATGTCTAGTATATTGTGTAGGCTGTTTGCTGGGGGAGGGGTTGAAAAATTTGCTGTGAAGTCTACTTCCTCATCATTTCCTTTGACAAAGGAGTGCTTCCTGGTGAAGTTATCTTCCTCCAGGGGTTTGTTAGAAGTAGTAGCTGTAGCTATAAATTTCTTTTCACTGGTAAAAGTGTATTAATATTTTTGAGCAGTTTCATCCATATGGATGATTGGTTTGCCTGTCTTCTGAACTTAATAAGAAGAAATGACTGGCATCCCTTCACAAGAAGATTCGTTAGGTTTCTTTTTTTCACTCTCCACTTGCTCACCTGATTTCGCCCAGAGAAGGCTGTGAACTTACCGGCATAACTAAGATAGCTGTATGTGGACAGCTCTGAAAGTGATAGGGTCTCAGCTCTTGCATCGCCTTATTGTTAGAAAAAAATCCTTTCAGTAACAAAATTTGGGCAGCAAAGGAGCCCAGGATGGGAAACTGGAGATGGGGGAAAGGGACATACTACCATGAACTGAAGAACTAGTTAATTAGTTATAGTTTAAAATGAGGAAGAAAGATTAATTGAATGAAAAAGTACAGAGAATATTTTGTAGCCTATGATCAGACAGCATTGGGCCATACACACACACACACACACACACGGAGTGGAACAGAATCAAAGCTTTCAAATTGCTATGCAGCAATTCCAGACAGCAAGATGTGACGGCATAACCTGAAGAATGCAAGGACACATGGAATATAAAACATATTTTGGGTTTAATGTGCTTACATTTGCAAAGATATTTTATGGCATTTTATTTTCCATAGTAAACGAAAAAGATTGAGCTTTGTTTTCTTAGAACTGACTAGTTGACTACCCAGTGTGATTTACCTGATTACAAATGAGTTAACTCTATAATCTGCCTCACTAAGGCTCCTTAATTTCATCATAAAACCTGACAACTTCTACCTTTCTAATCCCATGAAAATATCACATATTCTTATAAACTCAGCAAATATTTTTTGCTTAATCCACAGCTGACACTTAAAGAATTGCACAGACTAATTTATGGCACGTATGGATTGTAGATTAGTGCGGATTGAACAGTAAAGCCCTCACACTGCTGGTTGCTGTAGGACAATTGGACTGGTCTACAGGACCCTCCCCATGCAGAAATGAGACCTGTAGTGGACCTGTAGTGTTAAAAGAACAGCAGTAAATAATAGCAAGAGAAAATTAGTGCAATGGCTTGTGTGACTCTACCAGAGCTCACCCGTCAGAGCTTTCTTCAGAGCTACCCTGGCTTTTGCAGACCTGATTCCTTCCTACCCACTAAAATTCGTTTTCAGCCAAAACCTGCTAATAAATGTAATGCCTTAAAATAGCAGTATAATGTACACAAATGCTTGTAAGCTGTACATGCTCAGCCACAGTGCTACTTCTCAGGCTGCTGCTCTGCTAAGTATTACTGCTATTAATGATTTATGTGGTGCCACTGAGCTGTGTGACACTTCACAAACATGTAAGAAGACCGTTTCAACCATAAAGTCAGAATAACTTCCTTGGTTTCCTAAACTGGGGTAATGGGCCTCCAGGGGAGGTCAGTCCACCTGGAGGGTAGGTGCAGACCTTCTTGCGGACTAGCACGTCACTAGTTAAGCAATAATTTCACCTGGAATGAGACAAAAGGTGTTAGAAGAATTTTCCTAGGTAAAAAAAAAGACTTTTCCATATGTTTTTCTGAACTGGGCACTGAGAAATGCAGCTTTCAACTTTTTCACTTCACAAGAAGCAAGTCCAGTTGTTATAAAAAGAAAATGAATGCTGAGGCACTCTTTTCCATTGCATCTGTGGATGTACAAGATTTTAGATTAATAATGTGAAGAGGAAGTCGAGCTTGATAAGACTATTGACAGGAATTTGGGACAGGATGGGCCTTGATTAGAGCAGCTAGAAAGAGAACTATTTGTAGAAAAACAAAACCAGGCTTTTGCTATTCCGAAAAAATAGCAAATGTCCCAGCAAAAAACCCCAACCAAACTATTGTAAGGACTTCCTAACATGACTACAACAAGATTTACACTCAATACGTACTGGCAAAGCCCCCCAGCACATGCACACACATGTGAACACACACATGCACACACGCTGCATTTAAGACCAGTGTTACACATTTGATACGACCACAGAATTAGCTAGACTGCAGCTTTTCCACCTAGAAAATGTTTGGGATTCATTCAGCTGCAAAGGAAAGAACAGAAATTAATGCATCAAGGGCAAGCTTGGTAAAATATTAAACAAGTCAATTTGTTGTCAGCTGACCCCTTCATTTTAATAAAATATTTCAAAATGCAAAGAAGTTTCAAATAACAAAAATAATCATTTTTTTCTAAGAACGTCTGTCTTTTTCATTCTGGCATTGTTTTCATCCCCCTTGGAAAGTATGAAACTTAATGCAAAAACAACAATTAGGTTGGAATTCTGGGTTCTTTTGTCAGAAAGCTGTTTTTTTGAACGCTTCCCAGTTAATGCTTTATGGCTGTGGTGGCAAGACAAGTGTTAATTTAGAGGGCAAGAAGGAGCTGCCCTGGGAGAACAATGCTCTGAGGTGAAGAGGACACCAAAAGCTCCGCAATCCCCTGCCCCTCCGGCAGCTCATGCCCAGGACCCCCTCCAGCCTCCGGCTCCCGAGGTTGCCCACTGGCTGTGCTCGCTCGGGCCACCCCTGCGCCCCGCTTGGCTCCTACCACAGCTACTCCCCTGCTTTCCAACCAGGGTGGTCTCTCCTCCCTCTCCCACCTCTTTCTGAGAGTATTTACTGGAAACATGTTTGCTTGGAGGCGAGGGTTAATCCTTTTTCACGCAGAGCTCCCTTCCCTTTTCCCAGGAAGCTGGTTCCTGAAATCATATTTTATTACAGATAAATAAAACACTGCTAAAATTAGGCTCAGAAAGCGAAGTAGCAGCATTTCTTGGCTGTACTTTTTCCCCTGTGTGGTCGTTACCTGCTCCAGAGAGCTGCCATGGCCATTAAGGTCCCCTGTTAAACCAGTGGTTCTCAGGGGCAGCCCATGTCCCCATTGCCATAATGAGGCGCCTTTGCAGCAATTTCACTTTGCTTCTGTTATTTCTGCCATCCCGACATCTGTAAGACTTTTTCAGACATAGTGAATTCTGGTTTCAAGGTACGCTAACCATTGCCTCTAGCTGCCTCTAGGTAAGAATCAAGGCAACGATATTTGCCAATAATTCAAAGTTATTCTGGATAGTTAAAAACAAACCTCTGCTTTAAAGAACTGCAGATATATTTTCTTAGACTGACTGACCAGAAAGCAAAACGGCAGGTCAAATTCAGTGCAGAGGAAGTGGTGTTGAAAATGAAACGAAATCCTGCCTTCATATATGCACTGATAGACTGAGCTGACTGAGATTATCCCTCAGGACTGAGATTTTTTAATTATAATACATAGCTTGCTAAAATATCAACCCAGTGATTCACAGATGATCAAAAAGCAGTTAAAATTCTAGAAAACGCTACAAGGAAATAGAAAACAAAGTCAGGTCAGTATGCTGCTGCAGCAAACTGTGATTCAGCTGCACCTTCAATACACTGCAAACCTGGTACACTCCCCCATTTCCCCTCACGTAAAAAATGATAACTGAATCCTAGAGAATGGTTCAGGTGGCAACATGGATTTAAAAAAAAAGTATACAAAGGTATACATTAGACAAGGGATGACTAAATATATCAGGGGCTCCTCAGCCTGGAAAAAGAGGGGGCTATGATGAAGGTGTACAAGATCATGAGTTGATGGAGACACTAGGTAGGGATCTACTGTTTTATCTCTTATCTTTATCTCTTTAACTCTTCCCTTTCCAGAACTTGGGGGCATCGAATGGGGTGGTGTCAGGTTTGAATGAAGGTTAAGCACGCTTGCTATACAACGTCTGCATGGGTTAAAACTGAAACCAGACAAATTTACAGAAGAAATACTTCAACGGGTGTTAGATGCAAAGGAAATCCCTGAAATGCAGATTCATGGGGTGTGAGTGTGTTCCTGAGCTTGCTTCCCCTGTCCCTGTGCCCCTCCTCAGCTATCTATCCGCTGTAACCAAGAGGTGACCAGACTCATAGGCAGCTCAGTCTTCCAAGCCCAGGAATCCCTTCTAGATATTTAGATATTTTTCTTCATTACGCAAGCCTTTCGGTCAGTTTTCCACTTCGTGCCATCTGGTTATTTTCTGCTGGTAGCTTTTTTTTCTGGCCACAAAGCTGCCACTACCTGTTATGGAGAAGGGAATCCAAAGTCTGGTTCCTGGCAAATGGTACTGTGGTAGCTGGACCTTCAGTGGAAACCACTTGCCATGTGCAATCACCGGCTAATTTGCTCTTACTACTTTAAAAAGATTAATTGACTAACTTGAAAAATAAACACGATTATAGTTGAATTTTCTTCCATAAGAGAACAAGCCATATTGTATTGCTAATAATATGGCAGGATAAAAAACTGTACACAGTCCTGGGTGGTTTTCTCATGTTTTATTCACATGTTGAATCTGTTGCTTCACTGAAAACTTTCACTGAAAAAGATGATGAGGTTTAGGCCATTGCTAGTTACAATGCATGGGTGGACAAATACAAACTAATTTTACAGAAAAAAAGATAGATCTTTGTTGTTTTGATGCTGATTACTGGGGTGGGTCTCCATTGTGGTCTCCACTTGACCTTGATATTGTGCAGTGAGCCTCTGCTCTTCTGTTTCCGCTAAGGAGAGCTGTTTCTATGCCTCACTGCATCACTGCCAACAGAAAGTGAAAGCTCAGCGAGCTTCTCTAAGCTGTGGGAGTTTCTGGACATTTGCCTTTCTCTTTTCCTTTTCTGACTGAGATTTCACTCTCCTGGGGGAGAGGGGAGGCAGAAAATGGATAAGTTACGTGGGGCGCTGGATTTCTGCGTCCGCCACCAGACCGTTCTGGGTTACAGCATCGTGTCCCTGCTGACGGCTGCCAGCGAGCAGATCTTCTCGTCTGTGGTGTTCAAGTGTCCCTGCAATGCTGGGAACATGCTGTACGGCTCCGTCTTCCTCATCGTGCCTGCCTTCATCCTCTTTTTGTTGGGCTACATGGTGAACGCCAAGGTGTGGCGCCTGCTGACAGGCAGCTGCCCTCCGGAGAAGCGCTGCAGCTGCAGCTCCTGGAGGACCCGCGCCCGGTACTGCCTCATGCTGCTGCCGGTGACAGCCAAAACCTCGGTGGCCCCCCTCACCTGGCTGGCGGTGGCCCTGCTCAGAGCCAACTTCTACGAGTGCGCAGCCAGCGGGAGCAGCCTGATAAAGAACCTCGTGTGTAAAGATACAGGAGAAGAGTGCAACAAGCTGCTGGCCAGAATACCCTGTGACGAGAAGTTGTCGCAGATGGTATCGAGTGAATTCCTCAGCCTTCAGGCACAGTCCCAGGTAAAGCCTCACTGCTCTTCTCTCCACCCAACGGGCTTCAACCCTGGCTCCTCAACGTATGGTGGTGCCTACTGGGGACTGTAAACAGTCCTTCTTTCTCATGCCATATAATTACCGAAAGTACATGATTAGCAAAAAAAAAAATCCAAAAACAAACTACTAACAGAAACATAATAAGTGTATATTTGTGCCATTTTCTGGTTTTGCATGTTTGCATGGCGACTGTTTGGCATTGCCGTTTACAAAACCTCTTTCAAAGCTGGGAGGGGAACCAGCCTAGAGACCAGACTTTCCACGGCTAGTTTTCTTCTCATTTAACTTAGGCATGGTGCGAGTTCTTCTCTTTTTCCACTTTTACCCCTCTAAATAACTCAAACTTTTAAAAGTATGTATTAGCTGAGAGGAAGCTGAGGTCACAGATAGAGAGGAAGCTGATGTCTCCTTGGAATAGAGAAGTGGCAACTGAAACAACCAAGGACAGCTTGATCTCAACACTTGAACCTATTAATAATTTCACACTTGTATTCTAGAAGAATAGTTAAAATATGTATCTGTCTTGTTAAAGCATTCTTCTGCTGAAGGCAAACTGCATGGTCAAAAAAATAGCACTTGCGAGTGGATTTTTTTTGTTTGGAGTGAAACGAAACCTCCGTATTTTGGCAGCACTCCAGTTTTATTTCTAGGTTTGTTTTGGTCATCGTCTTAACTCCAGTAGAAAAATCAGGTTTTATCACTTTTTCTCAGGAAAACATTAAGGCTGGTTAATGGAGTTTGGTTTGTAAAAGATTATAATTACTTGGATTTTTATAAGTTCCTGTTTATTATAAATCCTTATTGAAACAAAAAAAGTGTTTACATTTGTTAAATATTTAGCATGCTGCTCCTCCAAGAAAAAGGCTGAAAAGAGGTAAATTCTTTCACATTTAATTCAGATAGGCTAAGAAAGGAGGAAAATCAAGGAAGACGGACTATTACTGATATTGCTATGAAATCTAAAAGAAACAAACCAGTCAAACAAAAACAGAAAAAGCGTGACAGCATTTTAATAGCTGACCTACTTTCAACAAAATTAAGATCCAAAAAGAACACAAACTCATTTTTCTTTAGCACTCAATGGTTTTCACTTGAAAAAAAATCAGCCTGAGGTGAAAGGGGACACTGGGAGATCTCTGCCTGGAGCTTCTCACTAAGTACCACCGGGTACTGGAGGAACCAGCATCTACTAGGACCCCCGCTTTAGGTGGGGCATCTGAGACTTATCTAGGGATGTTAAAATCATGTATAAAACAAGAATGAAATCCCATATTTGGTAGCCAAATCCGCATCCTGCCTACAAAACATATAGGGGACAACTTTTCCTGTGTGCTGTGGTAACTGGCTAATTTTCCATGCTCAGACATCAGGGAGAGAAGGTACTTTCCAAGAGCAGATAAAACACAGTCAGAAGGAGGTCTAATTCACAGCATCAGAGGTGGACAGGGTGATTCTGCAGTCTCAGTACTGTAAATCTCACCACAACTGCAGAAACTGCTGGTTAGTATCTTGCTTTTAAAATTAAGAAAGCTGGGTATAACTGAGGAAAGAACTTCACTCCACCTTCTCTTTTTTTTTGTTATTCATCCTCAATCCAACAGAATCAGCTCAGGGGTCCAGAAGCTGAGGGTGGTGAACCACTGGTACAGGTTGCCCAGAGAGGTGGTAGATGCCCCATCCCTGGAAACATTCAAGGACAAGTTGGACAGGGCTCTGAGCCACTTCATCTGGTTGAAGATGTCCCTGTTCCTTGGAGGTTGGGGGATGGTTGGACTAGATGACCTTTAAAGGTCCCTTCCAACCCAAACTGTTCTATGATTCTGTGATTCTAAGCTCTGGAAGGCTGGCTGAATTGTGTGCATGGGATCCTCTCTTTCTGCAGCGCGTAGACTGTTACGGGCACTCCAGGGTGACTTTGCTCACAGTTTTCGTGTCTGCTTCAATGTTAAGTTCCAGACTCCTACATATGACCATGTAAAACCACCATTAACCCATCTATCTCTTTTCCAAGCTGTTAGGATGGCTCCTGATAACCGGCATCATGACTGTGGCACTGATTTCAACGTGTGTCAGCCGCTGTTACTCCCCGGTGAGCTATCTTCAGCTCAAGTTCTGGAAAATTTACTTAAAGAAGGAACAGGAGCTCTTTGAGATCAAGGCTGAAGAGCATGCAACCAGGCTGGCAGAAATAAATATGGAATGCTTTTTTGAAGCCACTGACCCAGTAGAGTTTAAGACTCCCAGCAACGAAGACTGGCGGAAGATTTCATACTTGTACACCTTCAATTCACAACAGCAGTATTACAGCATGTTACACAAGTACGCTAACACAAACAGAGGCAACAGCGTCAGATTCGGGGAAGAGGATCAGAACCCCCCTGGTTTAGGATTTGTGGATGAAGCAAGCACAAATGAATCAGGGTTTTAATGAAACAAATCCTTTGCTGCACTGGCTGTCTTTTAACCTACTGATATAAGAAGAGTATTATTCTGTACTCTTATTGAAATCTATGCAAATTGTATGGAAAAGCTGATAGTTGTAACCCTCAGCAGTTTTGTTTTTAAATACACTTTATTACTTTTGCCTAAGTACATTTAAAGAAATACATCGGTCATGATGGGAGTTTTCATAAGTTGTTGTTCATTAAGAAGGATCACATGTGTAAAATAATAAGCATCTGCAAAGGTGTCAGCACATACTATGTCAAGTTATTACCAAATGCCTGAAGGGCATTTGGCAGCTGAGGTGACAATACCAAACCTTCATACCTGGCAGCATCAGAGAGACAAAAAGGAGTGGAAGCTTTGATGAGAAACAGCTTAGTTTATTAGCTCTCACTTCAAAATATACCTTTCAGTGGAGCTTAGAGCAAACTCTCGACTAAAATATTTATTTTCAGTCAACTAGTTTCTCAAGGCAAGGACCGTATCTTTTAAAATCTGGGAAGTGATTAGCATTTTGGAGCTACCTGTGCATAACAAAGGAGTCCATCAAACGGCTTCAGGTGCTTATCAGTTTGAACAGATGAGGAAAAAGATTCCAGACGTTTTCCCCCTACCTGCTCAGTGGCTTTAGGTAGTAACAGTGAAATTGAAAGCATCCACGGTGGTGAATTTTCTTTACCACTGCCTGATCTTGATCACCTTTTGCAGCAGACCTTCTTAATTAGCCCTACTGCTCATTTCCTGTAACTCTAAAGCTAACGGGAAAAAATAGGCATTTGAATGCTGCAAGGAAAACACGCCTACATTAAACATCCTGTTTATATTCCACTTACATTTTTTCTATTTTTTTTCTGAAAAATACATAATTATTATGTTTTTTTTAAATATATATTACATATGGGGGTTTGACCCTGGCATCAGTACCTAAGCTACACCTGGATGTCGCTACCGAATACACTATTTAACTTGATCCACAGAATCTAAGTGCAAATTAGCACAACTTGAGGGGTTAGGCTTATGCATAACAAAGCTGTATAGGTGAAGTTTATATTACCAAACATTTATAGCACAGCTACATACTTAAGGACATTACAAATCTGCAATCCATATTAGCAAATAATAATGTTCCTATCAAAGAACATCTAATTATAAGAAACAAAGATACCAGTTTTGAGTGAAGAACGATAAAGTTCAGTTTTTCTTTGGAAAGCTTTTACTACAGAGCATTCTAGAGAGGTGAGTCTGATTGTTTGGTCCAGGCTGTCCTTTCACTCCTCCCAGAAATCTTGTCTTTCTCGACAGTAAAGTCTAACTTGGAAACTATTCAGGCAGACAGAGAGGAATCCCATGATGTTGTTCATTACAGTCATTTTCCAAGGAAGAAGGAAGGGAAGAGCCTGTTTTAACAGCCTGAATATAACTAGCTTGGAAGCTTCCTTCTTACACACATGAAGGGAAAACAAGATTTAATTCTGTATGTAGAAAAGAATTTTAAAAAGCATTCATTTTGTCACACATTTTGACTTGCTCAGTGCTCTTTTCCCTCCAAGAAACTTGATGATAATAGAGTAACAAGTACCCAATTTGTTACCTGTCCCTCCAGGAAGCACGGTTCAGTTAAAAATGTCCCATTTTACCTCTCATATTGAAGAGTTCGTTTGTTCATCGACGTCTAGAGAAAGATAAATCTACTCTGGCATGTGTTAATGGGAAGGAAACAATGTCCTGGCCCCTCTGCGATCAGTTCCAAACTGTTCCTTGACACTGTGGGGCCAGGCTTTACCTTAGAGATGTAAAAAAAATACTTCAGAATAGACTGAAAGACTCCAGGAATGAGCCATTTTTCATTTCCTGACGAGAAGCTGCAGTGAAAACACCCTCAGACATGTTAATCCTCTCAGCTGCATCTGGGTGGGCTTTTGCCACTTCCCCACTCATGGTCACAACTGCCAGGGTCTCATTACCAAAGCTGCCTCATCTTTCCAGGGAAGATACAAAGCTGGCACTTTTAGTTAAAATTAACGAGCAAAGGCTGTAGATGGGACAACAATACATATCTACAAGTTTGCTGGCAGTGATGGCAGTCTGTTTTTCACAGGTAAAGTGACTTTTGGAGGAAGGAAAAAAATTGTATCTATGTATAAAAATTGAAGCAGATATTTATATATTGGGTTTGTAAGCAGTCATGTTTGAATTTTGAGTTTTCCTCACCTTTATATAACACTTATATCTTCTGCATGTAATTATATTTATAATGAAAGACATTTCAAAGAGAAGCTTTAGCATGCTTGTGAGCGGTCTGTTAGATGCCTTCCAAACAAGGGCTTACAGTAAAATGAAACACTGAGGAACACTTCTGTGAACATGCTACGGAGCGAGACAAGCAAAAAACTGTATGTGCATAGAGTAGCTGTTGTCAGCAACTAATGGTAACGTAAAACGTGGGTCACTGTTTTTTCTATTGTTTAATTACCATTTTTCTACCTAACGTTTACTTACTTCATCTTTAGGATACAATGGACGAGGTGATCCGGCGTAGGAAGAAAATACAAAAAACACTAACAGCAAAACAAGTGTGCATTGAGTGTGTCTGCCCAGTGCTGAGCTGAGCCGACAGGGATATGCCATGAGTATGAACTAGCACCCAGTCTAGTCTGGCAGTCTCTTGTCACCCTTGATCTCAAATCTGTGCTACCTTGATTGGCTCAGGCATTTCTGCTATATGTTCCTTTGCACAGTGGAAACTTAATCCTTCAAAACTTACTGTGTCCAAGTAGAAGTAAAGATTTCCTCAGGCTGTTTATTCTGAAATACTGAAACCTAAAGAAACAGCTTTGATGTCCTACCTGGAGCATCACCGCAAATGTTTGGTATTGAAGGAAGGGGAGGAAGCCTCGGCCACACCAAAGCCAGTGTGACAACACTGCAAAGGCCCCAGGATGACACTAATGGTCCTTGCTTTAAAAATATTGGAATATCCAGCCATGACTGTGCTTAGTGAATGCCTGCAGGCAGAAACTCTTTGAGAGGCCCTGAATACAGAGGAGTCAGCCTACGTGTCACTGCAATGTGGTGACTGATGTTTTTTAGCTGGTGCAGACCTCAACAGAAAATGTTACCATAGGCGTGTGCATGCATGTACACCTGTGTGCAAGTCCAATGCAACAGAGATTTAAGTAAGAGCATTGTATCTCACAACAGCACAGAACAGATTATTCACTTTCAAGATAATAATAAAAAGAGGAGAAGATTCAGTTGCTGGAAAAAGGATAAATGGCCATTGCCTTGTAAAGAACCTTTTTGGGGTCAGCCAAAGTTGGCACACGTCCATCTCAGCCAGCTGGGCACAACCAGCAAAAACCCCACCGAGGGTTCCTGCACAGGCAGTGAAATCAGGCAAATTCCACAAGACCTTTCAGCCCTGACCAAAACAAAACCAAAACCAAAACCAAAACCAAACAAACAAACCATCCAAAAAATAGGGACACTTGTTACTGGTTGTAACACGTTGTTACACGTTGTAACTCGTTATCGGTAGCAGGTAACAGCAAGCTGAGCTGAGCCCAAGGCTGGGTAATGAATAGCTCAATTTTTCTTCTGTACAAAATTGTTCTCTTAAAGCTCCATTACACTATGCCACAACACTGTTAAGACAAACAAAGGGAGAAAGATTATTGTGAGGACTGTACAGATCTGGTTGGAATGAGCCCCGCTGTCCCCAAGCAAGAGGTGCCCCTCACTTAGCAGGATTAAGAGGTAGACTGAAGGAAAAATAGGAGATGAGGGTACAAATCACAGCAATAAAATCAGAGTTAACTCTGGGCTTCACTGAACTGACCTAAGGGTTTGTATTTCGCTTTAAAACAAGCGCTGTGGTGAGAAGAAGGTGAGCTGGCTTTGTGGGCAGGGTACTGTGCTAAGACTTGGGGTTTGGTCCAACCCTTAACCAGATATCCTGCATTACACCAGACAACATTAAACCTTTCCTGTAACTCAGGTCTCTGTGAGGCTGCTATTTCTCTACTTTCCAGTCACATTTTGGTAACAACTTCACTGCCAAGGGGAAGATGTTCAACAGCTGGTAAGAACAGGTCAGGTAAGAACAGACACAATGACCAGCAAACCACTTCTGTGGCGATCTCTTGAGTTTTTATTCAAGTTTCTTTCAGTGAGTACAGATGCACAGTGACAACACATTCAATATGCCATGCTTTGTTCAGTTTGGTCATAAGATCAGTGCTCTTGAAGAGAAGACTGCCATGAAAAGGCCTATAGCTTGAAGCAACACAAGCATTGCTGAGTTTATCAGAGTGCTGCAGCCTGCTGCACACACAGGGCTGAACGGGCATGCCAGCAAAACTGCATCTGGCGCCTGAAAAAGCCATAAGGAACCGGCTCCTGCCATCAGTGAAGCCGCATCCCTCTCTGGCCTCAAAGGGAGCAGGAGCAGGATGTCCAGTGTGGAGGTATCAGAACAGGCACCTGGCAGCGAGACACTACATACAGCAGTCACAGCAGATTAATTCATTATTACTAACCACAACCAGCCAGGGAAATAAAGCACCTCTTAGCAACCATGCTGTGAAACATTGCCAACAAACAAAATGGGAAAAGGTGGTCATGTTTAGCTGAAAAGAGTTGGTATCCAAAGAAATACTTTTCATGTAGTGTGCACTAAATATTGAGATAAAACTTTAATTGAGCTCAAGAGCATGGTTATGCGAGAAGGAAGGGCAGGCCATTTTGATCTTTTATACTGATACTGGAACAGGTTGCCCAGAGAGGTGGTAGATGCCCCATCCCTGGAAATATTCAAGGTCACGTTGGATGGGGCTCTGAGCAACCCGATCAAGTTGAAGATGTCCCTGCTCATTGCAGGGGAGGTTGGACTAGATGACCTTTAAAGGTTCCTTCCGACCCAAACTACTTATGATTCTATATCTGTGTCATGACAATTAACATTCCTGTCCTCCTGCTCTGCCCCTCCTGTTTGCTGCCCGGCTCTCTTCACCATTCAAATATGACTGGTGCAGCTGGCTTAGTGAAGCCATTTTTACCCTGCATGTCTTCTTCAGAAACAAAAGGCGCAAAATATCCCTCAGCAAAGGTTTCTCCCAGTATTTCTTTCATTTATTTCTTTTGTGCTTTCTGTCTTCAGCCTTCCTTAAAAACGTAATTCCTATTTCTGTCACAGCATCGCCCTTCAGCCTGTCCTGGAGGAAGGTAACTTCTGCTGCTAAGTGAACCTAGAAGGAATCAGGTCTGATCAGTTAAGCAAAGAAATGCCTAGTTTTTTCCCTTCCTCCAGTATAAGGACATTTTTCTCTCTCTCTTACCACAAGGGGACCCCCTTTCTCAGGTTTCATACGAAACAGATTTCCAGATTGTTTTAAAATATGTTTCCCAACTAAGTTAATAAAAAGGAACTTCATATACACTGGAATTTGTGTAATACATTACCCTTCATTCCAGTGCTTTGCTTTCTCCCAAGAACCTAAATTGTGTACTTGATGATTCTGTGATCACAAAATTTCCTGGTCAGGTACTAATACTTATGATATAATACTTTTGTTAATTAGTCTTATATGAGATACTATAATTCTAAGACTGACGTACACACATAACGCTTGTACAGCTTTTGTCTTCTTGAAACATAAGATATATGACAAATTAGATACTGATGGAAACATAAAGCAGCCCAAAAGTTATCTCCCAGAAAACACCACAGAAACTTTCAAATGATGCCTTTTGTTTATTCCTTTGTAAAAGTCTTAAATATAAGAACAAAATTCGGAATGCCACCTGATACACTTCTGATACTTTGTTTTTCACATTATACTCATCCACACTCTGTTCTCCATTTCAGCAGGCACTGCAGTAACCTGAGAATATTACCTTCATGCATTTGGAAAGAATCAGGGATGGCTATTAGTGGTTGCACCTATGCAGGAAAACGAGATAGGCTCAAGGAGCAGTGGAGGAGTCCAACATGCCCCTCTGGCTCTCCACATTACATGTTAGCTGGCTTTCTGGTCCCACCTGGCTTTTGCACCTGAGTCAGCCACTGAAGAGCCAAGCAGGGCCAGTGTGGAGGTGAGCCAATCTGTGTGCTTCTTTGCCTCAGGATCCAGGATCAGCCTGGCCCTCTTTTATTTAGATATAGACATTTAATCTGAGAGAGAGAGATTAAACCCTACTAAATTCCCTTCATTTATCTGAGCAAGTGTTTTTGCTTTCCTGTGCCTCTGTATGTTAACAAAGAGTGAAAAAACAGATATGTACTTGCTTACCATTTCCAAGGCACCTCGGATCACCCCGCAGAGGAGGTTACAGTAGCAAAGTGATGCTCGTTCTGCTGGCAGCTCCTCCACAAAGTCCACTAGTGGGTTTTTGTCCAGGATTAAGGAAAACTCATTCCCTGCAGCACTACTGCAGCTCACACTCGCGGTGACTCCAAGGTACATCTTGAAAGCAACCTGCAAATGGATGAAATTCTGCTGCTTCAATCTGTTGTGTGCAAACCAGAGGGCAAACTTTAGGATGTAGCATGCTGCAGACCAGCTCTACCCCAGGACAACAGGGGGAAGGGAGAGACAGGCTGAAAATCAAACTTATCTCTTCTGTGATCAGCTTGAGCCAGAGACGCAAATCTGGAGCTATGGGATACTCCAGGGAAGTACAGCAGAAGGCTGCTTATTCTGTCTTTGATGCTCCTACATTTACAACCCCATACAAAGTGGTTTTACTGTTACCACTCGTCTGCTTTCAGTCATGTCACACTCCCCTGGGACCATTAGCATCTATATTAGGTCCTTCACTACATTGCCAGCAACTTTGACAATCACAGCTCAAGAACTCCTGCAACTGGCGAGTGTGTGTTTTCACTCTGGTCTCCATCTGCAGTCACAAAAAACCAGCAATGCACAAAGAATAAGACTGCCAAGACTGCAAACTTATTTGATTACACAGAGCATTGCCTGCTTTCCTTCTCCTACCGATGAATGTTACTGTAAATGTGCAACATCTGCTCTGCTGGTGGAGGGGTCCCCTGTGAGCATGTTTTTCCAGACAGTGACATCACGGTGTTATCTAGACAGCGCGCAGGCAGGCAGGCTAGCAGCAGGCTGTTCCTCCTCTGGAGAGCTCTCCCCTGCTAAACCACTGCAGACTGCTACGACTGAAGATAAAAGTGTCTTGATTTTTACTTCTGTAGTGAGTATCAAGCATGGATGGTTTCCAAACAATCCTGAAATTCTTTATGAACCAGAAAACTGCTATAGGTTACAGCTTTATGGCGCTGCTGACAATGGGAGGTGAACGTGTGTTTTCTCTTGTTGCTTTCAGATGCCCCTGCAGCAATGAAAACTTCAGGTACGGTTTGGTATTTCTCTTCTCCCCAGCTTTTGTTTTGCTAGTTATTGGATATTTCTTGAACAGCAAGACCTGGAAACTCTTTACAGGCTGCTGGGTGAATCCCAGAAAAATATTCCCCAGAGGGAATACCTGCCATTTCTTTTATGTCTTTGGACAAATCACTTTAAACGCTCTGGTAGCCCCAGTGATGTGGCTTTCTGTGGCTTTGCTCAACGGGACTTTTTATGAATGTGCCATGAGTGGCTTGAAAAATCCTGCCTACCTACATGCAGTCTGCCACAGCAAATCTGCGAACTGCTTTGAAGAACTGCACAAGGTAGCCTGTGACAAAAGCTCCATGCCCTTTGCAGAGAGTGATGAACTGAAACGAACTCTTCAAGCACAGTCCCAGGTAAGAAAAATAAATAAAGAGCATTATACAGTTTGTACTGCCGCTGTGATTTATCTGTGGAAGATCCTGATGTGAGATGCTAAGATAAAACCGCTGGTTTCAGATAAAAAAAGTTTTGGCATGACGCAGCCTTACAAAACACATTCAATCATTTTTTAGTTCAGTTTGAGCTGTGCCATACTTCCTGGGGGATTCCACTGATGGCAGGATCAATAAGACCGGAAAACGTAAAGCTTTCTTCCTGGATGAAGATTGGTCTAAAGAGAAAATACTACTGGATTGTTTAGGAGGCTGAATTAACAGATGTCACCCCATTAAAGGGGTCTGTCCTATTAAAAAATCCATAGCAGACTCTCCATTTTTATACCATCATGACAATGTAATGAAACCTTAGATCACTAACAGTAGAAAAATACTGGAAAACAAGATTTGTGATAGATTTGTGAATGCTTACGTAATATGTTCCTGTCTGCGTTCGTCATGTTCATGATGCCAGATGAGAGCATGTTTTTGTCCTGCTTGGAGGAAGGGAGAAACACTAAAATAAAACAAGCAGAACATGCAAAGCTGAGACTGTATTACATTTTACTATATTCGTGTGATACAGTTCTTCTCACTGCCTTGTAACGTAAATAAATTCAAAAAATCAAAACAGAGAAAAAAAAGACAAAAAAGGCTACAGAAAGCGATGGAGACATGATTGTCAGCAGG
>NW_009646233.1:52468-63642 GCF_000708025.1 Charadrius vociferus | reverse complement strand
AACACTCTGTGGAGCCAGCAAGTTTTTGTCAGACAATTGTATCCATATGGAACCATTTCCTCCCCAAGAGCCGGTTTATTTTCAAGTCCTCATGCAAATAGGAGTGGAATGCAGACAAATCCTGTACTGCAGACAAAGCAATTTATTTGAGCGTTTTAGAAAGAAATACAAATAGTGCTTAGGACTTAAGGTTGAATGTATAGGAAATAGTGAAAGACCAGTGACTCAGTTTATACCGTTAGACTACGTGGGTTCATTCTCCAAGCTGCAAGAAAGGGAAAAGCTCCTAAAAAGAGCAGTTTCTCAAATACTCATAGAAATCACCAGTTAGTGCGAAGTGACTGGAAAAATAAAAGAAAGCGAAGCTATTCTTCCATACCAGTCCCTAAAAATAATTGTTTGTCAAGCTTCTCTGTTTCACATACTTCCCTGAGAAAACTTTCTATATCCCCTCAGCTAAATATAGCTTTTTATTGGCAGTCATTTTTTCAACATCAGTGCAAGAGTTCACATGAGAAAGGTTGCAGCTCTCCATATCATCACCATTAACGCATGGGAAAACAGTTCCAGTTCATATGGGTCTCTGAAACCTAGAAGATTTGTTCCACACTGGAATTTGTTCCACTGCTTGAAAACAAGTATTATTTTTTTTTGCAGATGTTACACATTGCAGTAGAGTAGGTGAGTAGAACTATTGGCTAGGCCAGTGGCACTAGGCATGAAAAGATTGTGTTTGCACTCCTGCTCTCCTTAAAGCAGAACATCCCACAATAACAATCTCAAGCACATTTTCTCACCCGCTGCCCTTGCTCAAATCCTGGAAGTAGCTCTTTCATTTAATATGTTCCTAACAGAATTTTGTCAAACTCTGAAGTTGCTACAAAAAAAAAGTTGAATGATGCCAGAAAAGCCTATTTCAGCAAAAACAAAGTACTCTGAAAATACCGCAACTATTTCTCATCAGTGTGTAGATGAATTGGACTCTATTCCAGTGCCAACACAGACCTGCCAGTGCACATGCTATTTCTTCTCTCTCATGCCCTGTCCTCCCAGCATTCTCACAGGATTGGGCAAGAAGATAATTTTAAACCAGTTTTGGTATAAAAACAATTTTCCGCTACAAAGGGCTGATTCATCAAAATCAAAAAGTGTTCACAAGAATAGCTTAGATTTCAGGGAACCTCCTGGTAAAAGAATTTGGGGAAAACTTTTTAAATTTAAGACTATCTTTTATATTCTTTTTATCTAATTAATACTAAAACAATGCTAGTTGTTGTTTGTTTTTAAATTAAAAAGAAGTCTGAAAACAACACATCTAAATATGGTCACAGCTTAAAAGGTTGATTGATTTGTGACAATTTTTTGTCCTTTTGTAGCCTGTCGCAATTCAGAATTGTGTCTTAATTGTAATTTTTGCTGGGTAATTTTATTTAACGCTTTCAGGAGACAGAAAACCATTTACCATCTCGTGACTGTGAAATTCTATTCTCCCTATGCACTTTTCCCTTTGTGTGATAGAATTCAGTGAGCAATCCCAATACACCACATGCGAGACGGTTATAGCTTTGCAATAAACTCTCATCAATATCCTCTCTAAATTACACTACTACTGCTCTCAGGTCCTCTCTGTTTTCTGTACTGTTTAGCCATAATGTTATTTGATTGATCATTCAGACCTTTGATTGACCATTTAGATCTCTTAGATTTTTCTTCATACAGAGTCCTGTAGTTGAGGTCTGATTTGAGATCATCTGTTCCTGAACCTGAACTGCCGTTGTGCTGGACGTATCTCTTCAGCTGTTGTTACCCAAGTTCCTCTTGTTATAACACCGAGGGGGAGGCAGCCACGCTCTAGTCTAAGCCAACTTTTCTTGGGAGTAAAAATCAACCAGCTTTTGCCTTCCTGAGAAAGAGACATCAAAATGAGCGCTATTGAGAAGTCTCGATCCTGACCCCTTCTGCTTCTCTTTGGTTTTCATACGGAAGCCCCATTAAGACTAATGCTGGGCATCGGATGCAAACTGGGATGCGATGTTCGCAGTAGGGTCCCGAGAGGAGCAGCAGGCCCTCTGTACAAAGTGCGGTCGCTCTGTCTGACATTCTTGATTCAAGCAGCATTGTCACTTGGGCCTTTTTAACCTGAAACTAATTTGTTTTGTTTCCCCAGATTTTAGGCTGGTGTGTGATAGTTACCACAGCTCTTCTCTCCCTGCTAACCACTTGCTGTGCCAGCTGCCAGTCGAAAGTCAGCCACCTCCAACTGAAGTTCTGGAGGGTGTATGCAGAGAAGGAAAAGGAACAACTGGAGCAGATTTTCCAGCTCTATGCCACCAAGCTGAGCGAGCGAAACCTGAAGTGCTTTTTTGAGAACAAGGAACCAGAACCAATTCCCCTGCCAGCTTTTCAGGCATGGGAAGATGCTTCCCAGCTCTACTCTTTCAGCAATAGCAAACAGCATTATAGCACAATTCACAGGCTAGTTGAAGAAGGCCAGAAAGAAATCAATGAGGAACGAGAGACAACGCTGGACTTTGTAGACAGAACGGAAATACCATAGATAAATATATTTTCAGCTTTTTTATACTTTGCTAATACAGATTCCTTTTAGCTGGTTTCATCTCTATATTTTTTCCCAATGGCCTCTTTCTTCTTCACCATGTTCCCTTCCAGTTACAAACTTGCTCCAAAAGGATGGAATGAAATTATTTCCCTATATCAGTGAAAAGGCTGCAGTCCTCCATGGCACCTAGGGTTCATGCTCTACTAAAGTCGCTGGCTCCAGATCACGAGCTGACAGCAAAAAGAGATGACTAATGACTCCTACAAGACGGTTTTAACAATATCCTGTGTAAAAGGTGCTATAGTATGCTCATCCTGTATAAATCAAGAGACTATCATAAAGTCACACCATTTAAAAGGTGTGAGTATAATACAGAAGACGTGTGTGACTTTCTGACAGCCCTCTGAAAACACAGGGTTTACTTCCAGGTCATTTCCAGGTCATTTGCAGGTACAGCATTGTTTTGAGGCACCAGTGGTCACTCAAGGCATCTCTTGTTGCACCTAGGACGCCACAGATGGTCACAGTGATCAGCCCTGCTTTTCTAGTCCCTGAGACAACTGCCTGTGACATGGGGCAGCGACCTCCGTTGACGGTGAGATGCCGGCTAATTCTTTAGACAAATCTTACTGCCAAAGTACAGGGTACCAAGAGCCTGAAATTATCAAACTGTTCAGCAGTTTTGTGTTCTTGTTAAAAAAATAACCTGCTATTTTGAAACATAATCAGTTGTTGTTAGTGCTTTGCTACAATAATGAAAATGCATCACTGATATTTTGGCTCCGTATTGTACTTGGTATTATCTTTTCCCACTGCGAATTTCCCTTTGTACGGGTATAAAGCTCCTGTTTTGAGTGGTGTGTTGAGGGTTTTGGGCATTGAGTGCAGTCTGTAGAACGGCTTAATATTGTTTGTACTGGGTCTGCAGCCAGTGTACGACAGAGGGCCTGGAAGAAAACATTTTTGCAGCAGGCTGATTTTCATTCTTCTGAATATCTTAGGAAACCTAGTATCTGGAGCAAGAGGAACTGGCAGGCAATGCAGGTGAGGTGACAATCAGTGCTTCTGACAAATGCATTTTACCTCAGAGCCCTACGCTTTACCTCACCCACTTGGAATTCACCACGTGGATCTCACACAGGCTGTCCAGAGTCTGTGCAAACACTGTATAAAAGGAGAACAAAGTTTCTGCCAAGTTTCTTTCTCTGGGGTGACTGGGCAGGCTTTTATGCAGCATTTTATTGCTGGTCACTCTGAGTCTGCAAAGAATCATATTTTTGCTCTGCTCAAATCAGGCTCTTATCAACAAACCAGGGTACTCCACCCAACTTTCTCATACTCACTGTGCTTCTTCAGCAGAAGAAAGCATCTATCTGGATTTACAGACCATTACTCTTTTTAAAAATAAAATCCAAGAGCTAATTCCACTGTCTGCTTAGAATTTTCTCTGTGTGTTTTGAAGAACTTGTGGTCTTTGAGCAAATGTTTCAAAGTTCTTTATCCCAGCTGACCCACTTTGCAGCAGACTTAGAACATGTTATAAGCCTAATGCACCTGCTGCAGCTGAAAGCAGAGAGGCAGCACTGCCAAAATGAAAGTCACAACAGCAGGCATGTCTGACACCATGTCTGGCCCATATGCATTTTCCTCCCCAGGCTCCTCTCCTGCTATAACAACTACCGAATTCCAGGGTACACGTCTGTCCCCATCTGTCTGCTTTTCTCTTTCTTTATGAGAGATGCTCCAACATCTCCTGCCCAGCCCCATCTCATCTCCTCCCTACAGGCAAGGGGAGAGGAGACACCACCTAACAGGATGTCCCCACTGCCTGGGCCAAACTTCCCTTACCAAAGCCATCTTTCTACCTCCTTTCTCACTGGCACCACAGAAAACCAAAGCAAGTAGGGATGCAAAGGGGAAGCCACTAAGCAGGTTAATGAGCTGATCAAGGAATATAGGAAACAAATGGGTTGGTGTAAGGATGAGGTCTCCACTGTGATGTAAGAGCTGGGACGCAGAAGCAAAAGCATAGTTAACAGAGGGAAAGGTGAAAGGATAGAGGGATCCTGCTTTAGGCTTTTGGAACCTTCTTCCTCCTCAGGAGAAAGCTCAAAGCTCTGCAACTGAGTAGCCAGGACCATCTGAAACAGTGTTTCCCAGCCCCTTTGCCATGAAGGGGCAAATCTGAGGTGCATTCTCCTCTCCTCATCCTTACCCTGCTTCACACTCACAGGTAGCTCATGTTGACACTGTCTCCACCTCCATGAGCAGCTGCTGAACGCTTAGTGCTGTGACATGTGCCTGGTAGGAGCCTAAGCCTCCCACTGATCCTCATTCCCAGGGCTGTGTTACTCTAATTGTGTTGTCTTACCAAAATGCCTGTGACTTAATGCAATTGCCATGTGGATGCGGGAATATTTCTATAAAACCAGACAAAAATAAAAGCCAGTTTGATCCTATGTTTTCAACTGGAATCTGGTTTTGGCAAATTTAACCCTGTCCCTCAAACAGCTACCACAAAAGCTGTTTTGTATCAACACTGTCCCTGAATTCAAGTTCGACAGTTACCACGGCAGCTCAGAAAGAGGCAAAGATTATTGTCAGCACTATCCAAAACAAACTGGGAAAAAACCCCAAAACAAACAGCAGAATCAACATTTTCTTCTGGAAAATGTAGATTTTTGCATTAACTCTGATGTCCATCAAAATATGAGTGCACAAATAAAACAGGAAACTTCTCCTCAATTCTCTGTGCTTTGTCCCTCACTTTACTATTTCTTCACCTCTGAGAGAACCACCTTTTCTCATTTAAATTCTCTTAACTCTTCCACTACACAGATGCTGCTCTGTCAAACTTCAAGTCTTTGTTACAAGAACAAAAACTAGTTAACTGTGCTAGGCCCTCATATGCTTTCAATTTAGTTTCAGCTGTACTTTGCATTACGGTATGACAAATCTGTCCAAATTCTATTGTTAAAATTTCCTGCGTAAAAGAGAACTTGCATGGAAACTATGCAAAAACAGTAGCTGGTTTGCAATGGAGCACCGAATTAAGGCAAAATTGAAAAGCTATAAAGTGAAAGTCTTAAAAAAGTCTCAGCAGAAAAAATAATTTAAGTATATAGATAAGTAATTCAATGAATAGATACAAACATTTTTTTTAAAGCCAGGCTATGACTGGACAGAAATTCCTTTCGAACTACCATATGTGACTTCTCAGAGGGTAAAACAAAGGTCTTTTCAATCTTTCTTTGTGACTCCAAAAGACAGGGAAGTAAAATAAATGAGCAGTTTTGAAAGTTGCATCCATAAATTTGTCTCATTTCTATCTATATGAAACAGAAGAAAAAAGAGTATCTATTTAGACATGTACATATCCCATCAAAACACCATCAGAATGACACCCATATAATGCAAAATCTCTTATGAAAATGCTACTTGCAACTCTATGGGATTATATATTGCTTAATGTCAAACAAGAAATCTATGCAGTCAAAACTAAAAATGTACCACTGCCCTTTTTCAAAGTCTCAACTAGCGTCCCATCTTTCTCAAACTGCAAGAACAAAATTTATTAACATTTTGACGGTGCTCAAAGACAGTCTAGAATTACTGAAATATTTAGGAGGCCACTAACTTATCAGTTCCTTTATATACTACTGGGGACTTTTCACTACAAAACACTGTATGTGTAAGTAATGTTGCAAAGTAAGTGATAGTACAGGCTGCTAAAAAAATAGAAACCATAATTTCAGATTAAATAATAACAAGATTAATGAAGGACCAGAATTAATCTGCTTAGAAGGGGAAAGGCAGTCAAGATAATATTTTTGCTAGCATACTTTTCATTCTTAGTACTTTTCCACAGTCAGTGTTTGGGAAGAGCAAGATGCTTTAAAGGTCTTGCCATCTGTTGCTGATTCCATCTACTCACAAACTTTTCTTTACTCTTCATTTTTCAGTTTACTGTCTACCACTTAACACAGCAACCCGCTGTATGCATTTCCCTCTCGCTGTTGAGATCTGAAAAGCAACATTTACCAGCTTCATAAATTCTGCCAGCTTCTGTCAGACTTTCAAACTGGTCACACATCAGTATATAGGGACCTTGTACGGCAGGACCTCCCATGAAAAAGGGAATCACATCTCTTGTCCTACAACTCTGGGCTTGGGGGTGACATGGTTGGATCACACCAGCCCTGGAGGTCCCCAACGGCCTCTCTACAAGCAGCTGCAGAGACATATGTTTGCTGCATTCATGGGGTACTGAGCTTCCACAATAAAGCCCATCTCTCCAGCCACTGCTTTCCAGCAAGGGATACAGCCTTAGGCACAGCAGTGTATTAACACAGCTATGGAGCCTGTGAGCCAGCAGTAGCTGACTGTGGACCAGAGGGTTTGGCCCAGCTGCTCCCACCTGCAGCACGCACAGACACATCCTGGGGCACAGTGGCATTGTCCTATAGAAGGTAACATTGTTATAGGATTAGATCTGAAACCAGAAGCTGTTTGTTTTTTTGCATCTCTTTCGATCAGATCAATGATGTCAATGTCTTGTGAGGAGGAATTGAAGCAAAAACTTGATTTTGTAGGATTGTAGAGCAAAATTATCACCCTCATCTCAAAAGTAATCCTCAGTTATACTTGGATCCAAATTCAGAATCCAGTCTTGGACATTACTTCTTCAACCGTGCTTTGTTCTTAATACCATTCCTCAATTAGTTTCCATTTTCTTATTCCAATTTACCAGTGAACAGAAAATCTGTTTTTACCTGGCCTGTTTTATCTTTTTTTCGTTCGGTCCCAACTGTAACCACATAAAGTCACAGCAGCAACATGAGAAGTCAGTGAGCACCATGGGAACTCAGTGCAGAAGGACTCGCTTTGGCTCATCATCAAAACTTGTTGGCCCTTCTCCAGTCCAGTATAAGCTAGCAGTAAATCCCAGGCTTTGCAGCCCAAACCAGTGGTTGAAGTTTTAAGCCCTCAGTCACTGCCTTAGGTGCATCCTTCCTCTGGTGTTTATTTCTTAATATGGCAAGCTGGCTTTGTACTCCTCATTTTATGTTTTTTCCTTTGCTTCATCTCTTTCCATTTCCACAGGGAACACCCACAGCCTGATCTTACAGACTTCTCCCTTGTGTTCCAAAGGACTGCAGGATAGCAGCTATGTTTACAGGACGTTTGGCTGTAAATACTCGAACTGCTTAACTGCCTTAATTACTTTAACTTTTAACTGGTTTTATTCTGCACACTCATCCTCAAACAGATTTCTACCTCAGAAGAGCTACTGCAGTTAAGTGTTTAAGCACTTTCTCCTGGCTGGGAACACTACCGCTGAAGAGTTAAGGAGATCATGTAAACAGCTGAGTAATTCTTAACTGGTAATTTTAACAGCATATTTGCAGTTACTTGCTGGGTCATTTTACATATGTTTTGTCGGTATGTGCCTCAGACAAATGTGCTTGAAGACTGTTTAAAAATGTTTTGCCAGAGAAATGTGAAAACCCTTTCCATGTCACATTTTGCCTAAGAAAGGTTATACTCCTACTACAGAACTCTTTCAGTTTGCTAAAAATAGTCTTTTCAAGAGACTGCGTGCTTTAAAGTTTGTTCCAATCTTTCCAAATAATTTTATTTCTGTGCTTTTTTGAAGTAGAGAAATAGTGTCTTTTTCCCTACTTTGATGGTTAATTTTTCACTGTATTTTGTTGTTGAATCCCCTGTACGTAAGAATGATGGTTCAACTGTACTAAAGCACTCGTAAATAAGGGAACCGTGAGGAATAAGACCCAGAAAACCAGATATCTAGCACATACATGAAAATCCAGAGACAATAAAGTACAAATACCACCTGCAGAAGAGCATAAAGGTGAACAAAAATGCGATTATGCAGTCTGGTATCATTCTTTTAACAAGACAGTGCATTTTAATACAGTGATTGAAATGCTGCTTGTCTCATGGTTTTCATTCAGCTGCCCTCACCGTCTCCAATGGATCTTCTACCCCGGCTCAGCTCCTCCACAGGAGGAGCTTTGTTATACATCATCCTGATTTGAGACTCCAAAATATACTTTATGTCAGGAAGAAATTTAGTTTCCACTCTTTTATGACCTATGGGATCTGTCTGGCTTTTAGTAATGTCATTTGCTTCTGCTTTAAACTGGCAGATTGTGGTGTATGTGTGTGTTGTGCACATGTGCACTTTATATCCCTACCAGCAACAGCAAATGCAAAGAGGTCCTTTCGCTATTTCTGTGACAGCCATCAGTGTCTCTATGACAAGCATTTTGGAATGATAACATAACTTCTGTCCCCCCATTTCAGTCAGATGTAACATAGGCATTTCTGACACGGTTAATGTGAGCAGGATCACACATCACCTGATAACATCATGTATACTCGGAACTAAGATTCTCCTGTGTAACCGGCATATACTGGTGCCTTACTCCACTGTATAGAAAGCCTGCTGTTTCCCAATCCTGCAGTCAGTGGTTAAACATAATGCTCACATTTAGCTGGTGCTGCTGGTAATTCTCAAGCAATCAAACAGTATGCCAGGCATATTTTTCTCTCCTAAAATGGGCCAATGGAAATGAATCTCCGTTCAACTAACTGATGTCCTGATCTCTCCTATGAAAACAAATGACTACCTACAAAACAGTTCTTTTTTACGTGTGGTTAATTTTTGCCATTGGGAAAGGCCAGACATATCTTCACTGGCAACACTTCAGAGCTGAAAATCATAAAGGATAAAAGGGACCATTCCCCATGACCTCAGCAGGTGTAAGTCTCAGCTAACTCAGTATCTATGAACTACCACCTCTAATACTCAGCAGTCTAAAGGGGCTGGACATCCTATGGATTTCTCTTTGAGCTTCCCCAAGAAATCTTACTTGCCCTGGGGGCAAAAATACGTCTTTAGAAACCCATGTATTGCTTCTAAATTTCCTCCTAGATCGTTTTTGTCTCACAGTAGTGTGAAAGACTATTCAATAAAAGGGAAATGTCCATCAAAGAAGGTGAAGGTACCCACTCTGATTTTATCTTTTTTATTTTATTATTAGATTCGTGGGTAGTGAGGAAAATGTTTCTCTCATTTTCCTTTCTTACAGTTCTCTGCTATCACTGAGTCTTCCTTTTGTGGAAAACCCTGCAGCTTATTCCTAATATTACCATTTTGAGGTTAAAAACCATCTAAGATAATTATGGAGATGCTGAGGAGATTCAGGTGGCAGGAGTAAGAATATCAAAGTTTAAGATCTGTATGAGATGGTTAAGGTTTATGTTCCTAGAAAAAGGAAAAAAGTGAGGGAATATATAATTTGAAGTTTGATTAAAACTGGATCATTTTTTGCTGTTTGCTGCATTCTCTGGCAAGAGTAGAAGAAATCAGCTTAAGCTGCAGCAAACAAAAAGAAACTTTCTAATTCTTCTAATGGCAAAATGCCTCATAGGCTACTAGGAATAGAAGAATTTTAATTTCAGCTTAGCAACTGACTTTAAGGTCAGTGTAGGTCAGGGGTTGGCAGCCTCTCACATGTGGTATCCCACTTTGTGTTCTCTGTCCTCAACTCAGATATAAAACTAATACCCATGTAAACCAATTCTGTGGTTCTGACGACCCTTTGTGGTAAACTTACCACTGTGGGTTTATCAAGACTATCTGCAAAATTCTTATCTCACTCAACATGACATTTTTTGTGTTCTGTTGATTGTTGATTTTTTTCCCAGCCTGATGCAGCACTATGTTACAGAGGTAGAAACTGATGTCTCCTCTCAAGGCCAACCTCTGTGAGCTACTGGTTACTATGAAGTTATAGATAAGGAAAAGGTTGTATTTCACCCAATGTAAGCATGGGTGTGATTGTGGAGATGAGTGGTTTTGATAAGAAAGTAATGACATAGCAGAAAACGTAGGTAACCGTTCTGGAGCAAACTGATCGAGGAGGAGGGAAAAGCTAAGACCACTGAAGCTGATGAAGCTCTAGAGAATGTAAATCTTATTTACCTGTGCAATCATGTCTGCGGTTTCAGAATAACTGCGGCACTTTTTCACAGCTGAACGAGCTAAAAAATCATCAATCAGCCTTATGCCAATGCCGTATCCCCTAAGGAGAAAACAAAGTTAACATTCAAAATGGGCAACTTCTTTCTACCTACCATCTCCCTAATCTGTCTCTTGCGCTTTCTCAGCAAAACAGCTACATGTTCCTAAACAAATGGCTTTGAGGACAACGGATTTTGCTGGTCTAGATTCTTCTTTCTACCACATATTGCAGCACAGTGGAATTGCTCTTCATGTAGTCATTTAAGGAATCATACCCCTTTAAGCACGATACTCCTGGCAAGGATGATATGAATGTTGTTTATAAACACATTGTCTATACACACAAAGAATTCAAAAGTTGGTAGTTAATATACAGTTTCAGTACACCACCACCTTCATTTTGGATTTAAAATACTACAATTTCAGAGAAATGAGATAAAAAAGGATGGAAGTTAATGGAATTTTTTATAAAACGAATTTAATCCTAGCTCTCGCACATTAACAAAGGTCAGTAACTACATAGTGTGCAAAACAGCTATGCCTCCAAGCATTTTTCGAAAAAGG